>NC_056725.1:422183516-422373516 GCF_019279795.1 Protopterus annectens
GCCTTAAGGTATATGGCTGTACATTACCATACATTTTACCGTGGGAACATTGCTGACCTACTGCTTACTGACATACAGACTGCTCTGTTTGTCAGTGTGATTGTGATGTTTTCAGTTATGCATTGTTATGTAACAGATACATCCCATTGTGTCAGCTTAAGTCAATTCCCCCCAAGGGATTGAGTACAGAGTGTAGTTAGAGGCTGCTGGTCTATACAGCTGCATTACTTACTGTTGATTGATTATCATGTAGCCCAGTCTGTCTTTACTGTTGTACTACATGAAGGCCTTGGCCTGGACACCGACATATGTTATGATTTCAGATTACTGTATAAAATTATCTGCTTGAGAGTTGCATTAATCAGTTAGTATGTATTTGAAAGGCTAAACAGCTATATGACATGGCATACACAACAGTAATAGTACAAAAATAAAACTTTCTTATGTATGCAAACCTGTGCGTGTGTGTGGTGTCATATCCTTTGACTTCTCCTTGGGTATATGTTTCAGGCAACAATTGTCTTTTGTATGGGTGACTCATACACTGTCCATTTGATAAGGTGGCAACTGTGGGAATACTGGCTGTTCAGTATGCTGTACACCCTCTAAATGTGTATCTTCCTATACATATCTGTGTGTGTGTATGTGTAGTTACATATATATTATATATATATGTATATATAAGCTACCAAATTACTCCAGCACTCAGAAAACGATGGTGCAAATGGAGATTTATTTCAAGCACAGTCTGCAGCACAGACCAGTTTCACTTAAAGGCGTCATCAGTGTGTATCTTACTAGGCAGTAAGCCTTAGTTTATGTAGCAGCATTTAAAGATACATGCACATAATACACTTGTTAGCAATTTCGCTTTTTTACATTTTCATGTTTACATACAAATCCACTATATTGTGCAGATAACCCATACAACATATTTATAATCATTACTAAAAGTATCAAAACCAAGATACCTAATATCCCCCCTCGTAACTATCAAGACTTGTCTAATATACTCCATCACCAATAGAAAAATATGCTGATAACTGCTTTAGTATAAATATGTAAATCAAGTGCTGACTGGCTAACCTCAAGATTAAAACATCACAAGGATGTCTATATATAGGGATTACACTTACCACTGGTCATTCAGCCCTGGTTTAAAAATGGCCCCCAAATTTATTATCCATCTACGTTCCTTATTGGACAATATATTATGTCTGACCATATCGTTCATGACTTGTGCCTTGACCATGTCAATTCCTACAAACACAAAGTGGGCCATACTGTGCACTAATGTATGTTTATATAAAGCACTGCGAACACGTTTGCATTTTATATCACTTATATGCAGAGCTATCCTTTGTTTCAAAGTGCAAGAAGTCTGCCCAATGTAAAAAGCTCCACATTGGCATATTGTCATATATATCACCCATGTGCTGGTGCATTTAATTAAATATTTGATGTCATAAATTTTCTTAGTATTCATTGAGGTAAAAGATTGTGTTTTAGACATCAATTTACAATATTTGCAATAACTGCAGTATGTACTTCCCACTAGGGTCTGTGGTACTCCGCTTGATGGATAATGACCTTTCTTAAATGAAGAAAAATGTTGTCCCATAGATTTACCCTTACAATAGCCAAAACTGCATTGTTCATTTATGAAGGTTGAAAAAAATGGATCTGAATATAATACATGCCAAAATGTATCTATATATATATATATATATATATATATATATATATATATATATATATATATATATATATATATGTATCTGCATATATATATATATATATATATATATAAATATATATATATATATATATATATATATGTGTGTGTGTGTTTTAAATGTATCTTTGGAATGTTTGTACATTCCTTATGGTAGCCAGACTGTACTGCATGATATGTTATTGATACCATCCTGACATCATACAGGTGGGATGGATTACTGTTAATGTCTTGTGCCCATGTTGTGTAGGGTCCTGGGTATGGGACTTGCAACAGTTGGTATTGTATTGCAGGGCAGATCTGTTTCGCTGTGGGAGAGGGGGTGATATCAATACTTAGAAAACATATTTAGCTTCGGCCCCCTCACCCTCATTAATGGTGCCTTTGGTCATATATGTATTTATGTTCCCTTTTATATCTATAGATATATATCTGTGTATGTATATATATATATATATATATATATATATATATATATATATATATATATATATATATATATATATATATATATATATATATATATATATATATATATATATATATATATATACACACATATAGACATATATATGTATACATATATATCTATAGATGTATGCATATGTGTGTGTGTGTGTGTGTGTGTATGTATATATAGATATAGATATAGATATAGATATAGATATAGATATAGATATATTACACACACACACACACACACACACACACACACACACACACACACACACACACACACACACACACACACACACACCTACATGTATAAATACATTTCCTGTACTGTCGAATGACTGTGCTGGATGATATGTTTGTGAAAACATCAGGGTTATGTATATCTGACATGGCTTAGTGGTAAATCACTCTGGCAGGGTCCTGGGTTTGAGCCTTGCAGAGGCTGTTTATTTTGTTGCTGGGCAGAACAAGGGCTGTTGGATACAGAGCGATTAAGGCACTTTTAAGCAGTTGTAAGCGGGTTTACTTGGGTTTGTGCAGAGGTAAGCACTGCTAATGTCCGGCTACAGTTTCTTATACTGATTTAGCTTCTCAATTGCTTATCCTGTGCAGGCATTGCTAACCCCCATGCAAACAATCTTAAACCCGCTTACTGCTGCTTAAAAGTGGTTACTCCCACTTACCCCTGCATTAATTTCTTTAAAAGAAATGAAAAAGGGTTTATAGGAAAGTAGTGAAAAGGGGCACGAAGAGGGAAAGACAGTAGGGAAAATAACTAGGGATGTGTAGGACAGGTGTAGTGAAGGTCCATAGCTGCCCATTTCTTCTACACAACAGCTGTGTATATACACCAATATGGAGGTAGATTTGGACACTCATATGCCTGAGAGGGGGGGTGAGGACAAAAATAAATATGTTGTGAAGCCAATTAGACCAGATTACATGTGTCCAGTGGACACGTGTGCGAAATGGACAGCTATGTATGGGGTGAGATTTTTTTTGGGGAACAGATTGCCATTTTTATTTTTTTCGGTGAGAGTGGGATGTTGGGGAGGGATAGTAGGTATATTTTGGGGAGGTAGGTTGGGTAGGATAACAGACATGACAGACAAGACAGCATACAGGGGTAGTATATGACACATGTGGTGGGTAAACACCTTGGATGGGAAGGGGTGTTGGGAATTTGGAAGCCCATGAGCCCCCTAGTGGAAACAGTGGGAATGAGGTCCCCACCCATGGGCAGTTACCACTGGACCCTGAAGATGGCTGTGCTGGGGACTGAGTAGGAGGGCCAGGCTGACCCTGTAGTTGCACCACATGGCCCTCAAGCTGGCATAGCAGATCTCCAGACTCCCTGCGGAGCTCGCTAAGCACCACGCCCCGGACTTGGAGATGGGTGACAGTGTCCTGTCCACGCCCACTCCCGGGGGTGTGAGCCCTATCCCCTGAGGTGGTTCCACCCAAAGGTGGTGCAAGACCAGCATATGAGGAGGTCCCGGGGTGGGCCCCAGATGTGCTGGTATCCAGTGCCATGGCCAGGTGAGGTGGGAGTGGTGGGTCTGCTGGGACCGGCCTTCTCAAACATGCTATGGTGTTTCAGTTTTACAGCATATGTGGGTTAGTAATAGTCAACACATTCCAGGATTAGGTATAACAGCATACATAGATATTCCCATTAACCCGAAACACCAGATATGGAACAGTTGCATAGCAAACAGAACACATGCATATATGGAACCACAGTGGCCATTACAACAACATGCAGGTACAGTGATGGCAGCATGCCACCAATGTGGGAGTATTTCAACATGGCATATGCATAGAAACAAATTTAAATATTTATCAAAGAATAGGACATATGTCCCAACAGTAGAGTTAATGGAGCACATACCGATTGAGTTGTATATTTAGTTAATTGTTGCGGATATAGTGGGGGGGGGATGTTAATTAACAATTAGTATATTCCTGTAGTTCTCATTACTTTCCTAGTCAGTGCTGTAATCTATATCCTACAGGTATTCGTACACTACCCTATGTCTTAGTTTGGACAGTGGTATGGATCTAGACAACTGTATACATGAACTGAGTTTTACCTGCAGGATACACTTCTTACCTGGTATACCTGTGGAGGTATTGTTTGTTAACACTACCTGACTGTTTTTACACATATTCCCAGATTCTGGGTTGATGTTATGCATATACCTGTCCATCTCTTATTGCACACACTCTGGCCGTGTCTTGACCACATGCAGGTGAAACCGGGACATATTTTGACTATTGCCCTCATAAATCTTTGGTGAGTTATACAATGACAGGTTTGTTTTCATTGACATTTTCCAAATATGTACAGGCCTGACAGTCAGTTATATGACATTAAATGCTGCCTACATGTCAGAGATTAGCACATTGATATGCCAGGAGGACAGGGTAACAACCAGCAGATATGGGCCGATTAACTGGATATTCTAGACAATTCTGTACACTTGTGGGGTATGATTCTGCATACAGCTTACTACCACTCCCAGGATTTGAATCATGGCTGTGTCAGCTAAAAATAAAACAGTGTCCATCACAGTTGAGTGTGATATATAGATATGGCTGTGTATCTCTTCTCTGATTTCTGTCTATAAGTCTCCTGTGGTTTTACAATCTGACCTTGTAATTACAACACTCTTATACTGGATTTCCTAGACAGTTTTATTATGTAGCACAGTGTGGATGACAGTGATGAGTAATACCTTATTATTCAGAGCAACTGCAACACTAACAATGCCATACAATACCAGAGTAAACAGTACCAGTCCAGGATTTCAATCTTTTATTTCTAGGCATGGTTTTCGTATCTGACAGACCTGTGGGAGCAATGTTTGTTAGCACTTCCTGAATGTAGCCACACATATTACCAGATTCCACATGAGTATTATGCACATATGTCTCACTCTGTTACTTGCACACACTCTGGCCACAGCTTCACAACATGGGGGTGGAGATGGGACATACTTGGCTTATTACTCTCATAAATTTTGTGGAGTTGCTAGAGTGACAGGTTTGTTCTTATAGATGTCTGACAATCAGTTGTATGTCATTATTTGCTGCCTAAACATCTGGGATCATCCCACTGATTTGCCAGGGGGACAGGGTGACAGGCAGCGGATATGGGCCAATTAGCTGGACATTCTGGACATATCTGTACAGTTGTGGGGTATGATTCTGCATACAGCTTACTACCACTCCCAGGATTCGAACCATGGTTGTGTGTGCTAAAAATACAACAGCTCACATCTCAGTTGAGTGTGCTATTTGGATTATGTTGTCTATCTACTCACTGTTTTCTGTCTAAGTCTCTCTCAGTTGCACAATATGACCTCTTGTGATTACAACAGTCATATACAGACATTTCTACACATTTTATTTATGTAGCACAGTGTGGGTAACAGTGCTTAATACAACAGTACTATTAAGAGATTGCAATTCTACATTACCATATGATACCAGAGTAAACACATGCAGTCCAGCAGTTAGACCTTTATTGTCAGGCTGTTAACCTTTTATTTACATACAACCTATATGAGACTCTTCCTGCCATATTCTTTGGTGTATTCAGTACATGCGTTAAACAATATGGGTTTTATATTGGCAATTAACTTACTACTACTTTTAGATTTATTTCTTATGATAGTACATGCAAGAGTATTACCAACCTGCCTCGCGATGCAACTGCTGCAATCTACAGGCATAGGCTTCCCGGTTTGCAGCCCACTCATCTGCCACTGTAAAAGACATAAGAGGAATATTTAGCCATACCTATGCATAATATACATGAGCTGGCAATTATTAAACAGGTAGTGGACTGATACTTACACATGGCTGGGACATCCCCCATCCTCCTAGCCTCTTGGATCCACTGATCCAAGAGATCCCTCTTTCTCCACTTCAGGTCAGCATAGTGATGCCTGACCTACTCACCAGCTCAAAGTATGCCAGTGGCACAGGTAAGGTCATGGGCGAGATGGTCCCAGGGTTTTGCTTTATATTGGGAACCCTGGTACTGGCCCTGCAGCAGTCTCTGGTCATGGTCTTTAACAAGGAGTCCTGCCATGACTTTGGACTCCTGGATGCCCCAGCGCTGTGCCTGAAAGCACACTCCCTCTCCCATACCAGTCATAGTGCCTACAAAAGGAAGCTGCAACCAGTTATGAGATGTATTTCTGCCTGTTGGGTTTAAATAGGGCTGATTTCCTGCACTTTGCCATGATTGGATGGTTTTGAAAATGCTAAGCTATGGTCAAACCTGCTTAGCTAAGGTTGGCTTTGCTTAAAGGGGTATACCAATGGACAAACTGATCTAGCTGGCCTACACATTGCTTACACCTAGTAAGCAGGGCTGTGCAAAGCTTAGTGTTGCTTAAATTTTAATTTGCATACTATTTGCTGTTTGGCATTGATTTAGTATTCATTACATGTTATATATGTGTTTGGTATCCATGATTCATGTGTACGTACACTGTATGGAGTCCTTGTGTTTATTAGGGGATTTCAACACTTTACCACAATGACACCTCAGATCTGACTTAATGCAGTACTCTTGTCCATATTTATGTTATGTAGTAGGTTATACAACATAAAACTGTATATACATTCCTTTCACATGTTAAGTTTAATATTCCTATAGCGAGGATCTGTTTGGTGATAGCTCAGTCTTATGTACTGCTGTGATGGCTTAGTGGTTAACTGTGGTGACTATAGTGTACAGGGTCCTGGGATCAAGACCTGCAATGTCTGTTTATTTTGTTTCTGGCCAGAACAGTGCCTGTTGCATACAGATTGATTAAGGCACTTTTAAGCAATTGTAAGCGGTTTCACAGGTCATGAAGGTAAGCAATGCTAACTTTCGATTAAATATGCTTACAGAGAGTTAGCTTCAAAATTGCTTAACCTGTGTGCGCATTGCTTACCCCCCATGCAAATGGTCCTAAACCCATTACTGCTTGAATATGCTTATTCCGCTTACTGTTGCTTAATAGTGCTTTACTCCCAATTACTCCTGCACTAATTTAAACAGTAAAGTAAAATGGTTCTTGGGAAGGTGTTGGATTTGGACACTCTATGGATTTATCATTCATTACACATTATACCTCTCATTTGTATCCCTAATTCATGAGTACATATCCTGTATGGGGCACTTGTGTTTATCTGTGGATTTTACAACATTATGACTATGACACTCACATCTGCATTTAATGCAGTACTCCAGTTCACAAATATATGTTATTTAGTAGGTTATGCAACAAAAAATATTGTTCATATGGTGATTTGACATGGAAAATGGAATGTACTGGAGTGAGACTCGAATGGGAATGATTGCTCATAAGGCTTAATGCTCTGCCCACTACACTATTGCAGTACCGCCATTTGCATATATCTTGATATTTATCCTCTTGTAACAGTTAAGCTTGCAGTATACGAGCTGGCAATGGGAAAACCCATGCACCTATGGTTAAATTTTATCTGTTTGATAAAAAAAATTAGCTTGTTTATATTTTATATTTTAACTATTGCTCTTATACACTTGGGGATGTTGTTGGGGGTATGCAACCACCCATGAGCAGTCTCGCCATTCTTATTGCTAAACTGTTGTTCTTGATTGCAGGGCATGTATATTCTGAGAGCTTCTGTTTCCTCAGACACACCCCTGTACTAGTACATACCGTGTCCATTTAGGAGATCAGGCAATGCCCTTCATTACTATGCATGGCTCACTGCCATCCTGTTCCTAAATTCTCCGTGCAGACCAAGCTAGGTCCTGCACAGAAGATTAGTGAATCCAGGGTTGGTCTCATTTGGATAAATACATATATAAAAACTGAAAATGAGTGCATTGTTGAAAACTGTAAAGCCTTTGCAAGATATAAGAAAATGAAAAAACGCCATGTCAAGTTATATATGGAATAGCTTGCAAAGCTTGTAAACCAGAACCATATCCATATTTCAGGATATTTTATTACTCATATCAGAATGTAAATCAAGAATTAAAACTGTTGTAAGAAATGGGTGTTATATGAAAAAATTGCTCCATGAGTATCACCTGTAGTGACTCCTCTGAAGGAAAAACACTGATGATATTTGTATATGCATAGATGTGTGATGAGCAAACAAAGCAAAAAGTAACATATAATATTCATAGGAGTTGAGATCATTATTCAATTAAATAGTGGCAGAATACTTAGTAAACTGGGCTTTAAATATGAATATCACTAACTTGAATTAAATCCAGAGACATAAAGTGCAACAGCATTCTCCAGATGCATATAATGAAATAGTGCAGAAGCACTGTTACTACAATATTTTAAAGGGTGATACATCAGGTAATAACAAGAAATTACAAACTATTAGGAATTATGTGATGACATGGTGAAAAATTACTGTGATGACATAAATTACTATGATGACATAGTAAAAGAATGACTGTAATGACAAATGAATGCATGACAGAACAAAAAAAGAACATGATGAAATGCTAGGATGAGCACAGGAAAAGATTAAGACAAAGGACATGAATTTTAACAGACAAATGTGAACCTGGAAAAGATGCATTGAGGTTTATGGTTTCTATTTTCCACAGGAAAGAAAATTACCTGTCAGAACAAAGTCAAAGTACATTACATATCTCACCTGATAGAAATGAAAATGAAGTGTGTAGGAATGTCAAATTTTATCAATAACACCAATACAGTAACACCACCAATAAGAAAACTAATGAACAATTAAGTTTTATTTGAATGGACAAATAAAGAATAATTAACATTTGATAAATTAAAAAAAGAATATGATTCCTGCTATAGTTATGTGTTATCATAATTCAAAAACATTAGAATGTTTTAAAAGCAGGTGATACTTCAGAGGCCTGGATGCTATAGTAAGTCAAAGGCAAGAACATAGAAAAAAAATTATCAAACCGGTCTTACAGATAGCTTACAGCGAAGTTACTCATATCAAACTTGTAGGTCATGGGCGAGATGGTCCCAGGGTTTTGCTTTATATTGGGAACCCTGGTACTGGCCCTGCAGCAGTCTCTGGTCATGGTCTTTAACAAGGAGTCCTGCCATGACTTTGGACTCCTGGATGCCCCAGCGCCTGTGCCTGAAAGCACACTCCCTCTCCCATACCAGTCATAGTGCCTACCAAAGGAAGCTGCAACCAGTTATGAGATGTATTTCTGCCTGTTGGGTTTAAATAGGGCTGATTTCCTGCACTTTGCCATGATTGGATGGTTTTGAAAATGCTAAGCTATGGTCAAACCTGCTTAGCTAAGGTTGGCTTTGCTTAAAGGGGTATACCAATGGACAAACTGATCTAGCTGGCCTACACATTGCTTACACCTAGTAAGCAGGGCTGTGCAAAGCTTAGTGTTGCTTAAATTTTAATTTGCATACTATTTGCTGTTTGGCATTGATTTAGTATTCATTACATGTTATATATGTGTTTGGTATCCATGATTCATGTGTACGTACACTGTATGGAGTCCTTGTGTTTATTAGGGGATTTCAACACTTTACCACAATGACACCTCAGATCTGGACTTAATGCAGTACTCTGGTTCACATATTTATGTTATGTAGTAGGTTATACAACATAAAACTGTATATACATTCCTTTCACATGTTAAGTTTAATATTCCTATAGCGAGGATCTGTTTGGTGATAGCTCAGTCTTATGTACTGCTGTGATGGCTTAGTGGTTAACTGTGGTGACTATAGTGTACAGGGTCCTGGGATCAAGACCTGCAATGTCTGTTTATTTTGTTTCTGGCCAGAACAGTGCCTGTTGCATACAGATTGATTAAGGCACTTTTAAGCAATTGTAAGCGGGTTTCCACAGGTTTGCGTGAAGGTAAGCAATGCTAACTTTCGATTAAATATGCTTACAGAGAGTTAGCTTCAATATTGCTTAACCTGTGTGCGCATTGCTTACCCCCATGCAAATGGGCCTAAACCCGTTTATTACTGCTTGAATATGCTTACTCCCGCTTACTGTTGCTTAATAGTGCTTACTCCCAATTACTCCTGCACTAATTTAAACAGTAAAGTAAAATGGTTCTTGGGAAGGTGTTGGATTTGGACACTCTATGGATTTATCATTCATTACACATTATACCTTCGATTTGTATCCCTAATTCATGAGTACATATCCTGTATGGGGCACTTGTGTTTATCTGTGGATTTTACAACATTATGACTATGACACCTCACATCTGCATTTAATGCAGTACTCCAGTTCACAAATATATGTTATTTAGTAGGTTATGCAACAAAAAATATTGTTCATATGGTGATTTGACATGGAAAATGGAATGTACTGGAGTGAGACTCGAATGGGGAATGATTGCTCATAAGGCGAATGCTCTGCCCACTACACTATTGCAGTACTGCGTCATTTGCATATATCTTGATATTTATCCTCTTGTAACAGTTAAGCTGCAGTATACGTAGCTAAGTAATGGGAAAACCCATGCACCTATGGTTAAATTTTATCTGTTTGATAAAAAAATTAGCTTGTTTATATTTTATATTTTAACTATTGCTCTTATACACTTGGGGGATGTTGCTGGGGGTATGCAACCACCTATGAGCAGTCTCGCTCATTCTTATTGCTAAACTGCTGTTCTTGATTGCAGGGGCATGTATATTCTGAGAGCTCTGCTCTCAGACACACCCCCTGTACTAGTACATACTCCGTGTCCATTTAGGAGATCAGGCAATGCCCCTTCATTACTATGCATGGCTCACTGCCATCCTGCTCCTAAACGTCCACCTCCGTGCAGGACTAAGCTAGTCCTGCACAGAAGATTAGTGAATCCAGGGGTTGGTCTCATTTGGATAAATACATATATAAAAACTGAAAATGAGTGCATTGCTGAAAAACTGTAAAGCCTTTGCAAGATATAAGAAAAATGAAAAAAAAACGCCATGTCAAGTTATATATGGAATAGCTTGCAAAGCTTGTAAACCAGAACCATATCCATATTTCAGGATATTTTATTATTCATATCAGAATGTAAATCAAGAATTAAAACTGTTGTAAGAAATGGGTGTTATATGAAAAAAAATTGCTCCATGAGTATCACCTGTAGTGACTCCTCTGAAGGAAAAAACACTGGATGATATTTGTATATGCATAGATGTGTGATGAGCAAACAAAGCAAAAAAGTAACATATAATATTCATAGGAGTTGAGATCATTATTCAATTAAATAGTGGCAGAATACTTAGTAAACTGGGCTTTAAATATGAATATCACTAACTTGAATTAAATCCAGAGACATAAAGTGCAACAGCATTCTCCAGATGCATATAATGAAATAGTGCAGAAGCACTGTTACTACAATATTTTAAAGGGTGATACATCAGGTAATAACAAGAAATTACAAACTATTAGAATTATGTGATGACATGGTGAAAAAATTACTGTGATGACATAAATTACTATGATGACATAGTAAAAGAATGACTGTAATGACAAATGAATGCATGACAGAACAAAAAAAGAACATGATGAAATGCTAGGATGAGCACAGGAAAAGATTAAGACAAAGTGACATGAATTTTAACAGACAAATGTGAACCTGGAAAAGATGCATTTGAGGTTTATGGTTTCTATTTTCCACAGGAAAGAAAATTACCTGTCATGAACAAAGTCAAAGTACATTACATATCTCACCTGATAGAAATGAAAATGAAGTGTGTAGGGAATGTCAAATTTTATCAATAACACCAATACAGTAACACCACCAATAAGAAAACTAATGAACAATTAAGTTTTATTTGAATGGACAAATAAAGAATAATTAACATTTGATAAATTAAAAAAAGAATATGATTCCTGCTATAGTTATGTGTTATCATAATTCAAAACATTAGAATGTTTTAAAAGCAGGTGATACTTCAGAGGCCTGGATGCTATAGTAAGTCAAAGGCAAGAACATAGAAAAAAAAAATTATCAAACGTAAGGTCTTACAGATAGCTTACAGCGAGTTACTCATATCAAACTTGTATTACACTTGTTAAAGCATAACAGCCAGCGTGCTGAAGTGCTTGTTTCTTGTATTATTTTTCTCAAAACACATGCAGATGAAAAAAACACATGCAGATGAGAAGTTATTGCTCCTCTGTATATTGATTGCAGGTTTTCTTTTCTTACAGAGCAAGACTTTATCCTGCTGTTCACAATAACTCTTTTTCTGAGGTATACTGACCTTGGAGTGAGAATAACGATATCTGGGGGTGCAGTACACGAAAGTCTAATCCCTTCAGAAATGACTTTTTGTGAAAGGGTGCATTTGCTCAGATTGTTCATGAGCTCGAGTACATGTGATATACTCATGCTTAGTTACTAAAAGTTAATGTTGCCTAGCATTTGTAATCTGAGCAAAGCTCAATTGAGGAGAAGATGAAGAATCTTAAACCGATCTATAACAGGCATGGAAGATGCAGCAGTTAATCTGTAGGTACATGCAAACATATTTTCTGGTGCTGTCAAACCCAGGAGATATTCTAGGATAGTATTCAGGCAGTATGTCAGAGGTCTAGGGTCCACAACTTTTCTTATACCTAAGTGGGTTTGTTCTGCACTACTAGATGTAAAAATAGGATGAGGTGGATAGTGGTTCTCAGTAAGGTTAATATTAACAGCAGCAGCAAAAAAGGGGGGAGAAATCTGTTACATGGAAATGGAAATAGCACACTACTCCTACCACGTAAAATGTCATGAGATCTTTGATAAACTCTATAGGATAGACTACAAGGTTACACCATCTAGTGGAATTATTAGATGTTGGATAGGCAAAGTAATAAACCAGTGACTCTGATCCTCTATGAATATTTTGAAGATGTTATCTGGACAAAGGGGGCTTAAAGAGGTGAAAGTGCCCACTAACAGAATAGAATACTCAGTTATAACTGAGCCTTCTTGCCACACTTTCAGTAAATAATATGTTATTTCAAGATTTTGAAAGCATTGCCTTACATGAACTTCCTAAGTTCCACTCCCTTGATACTTTTCTTATGTTGAATATTGTTCAAATTATACAGAGATAATGAGATCAGAGTAATCATATACTAATGTTAAATAAATAATGCAGTGGTGCAGCAGTTTGCATTATTGCCTCACAGCAAGAGGTTCTCTGGTTCGATTCTCGGCTGGGGTGCTTTCTGTATGGAGTCTGTGTGCCCTCCTTGCATTCATATAGGTTTCTGCTGGGTGCTCCAATTTTCTCCCATGTTACAAAGACATGTACCTGGAGAATTTCTCCCTGGACCTCTGCTAAAAATTGACCCGTTCCAAGTCAGAATTTTGTGATAAACAAATGTTAAATAAAAATGAATAAATAATGTAGAGTAATGCGTAGGTTTAGCATGGGGCTCTAATTCAGCTTTCCAGTTGTATGCAGAAACATGAACTGAAGTGAAGTTTATGTTATGAATTCAAAGTAATACTGTATGCTCAGATATGAATTAATAAAGAAAATATATAAAAGCTGTATTTCCCAGAAATCAGCCTTCATTCTGATAAAAATACTCCCAAACATTAAATAGCAGGTTAATGAAGATCCGGTGTGATGAACGCCAGACTGATGCTCTAGTAGGTTGCATACAGCTTAGAAACACTCTGAGATGAGATAAAAAATAAGTCAGCATGCTGTAGCCCTTGGAAGAGCTTTTCTTGTTTATAGACACACACACAAATGATATCAATGGCTGCAAATTCAGGCTGCTACAAATTTATTCATATAGCAGTAAGATTAACACACAAGACTTCATTCATTCATTCATTCATTTTGTGACACATGCTTTATCCTATTAATGTCACAGGGAGCTGGAGCTTATCCAAGTAGTCTAGACCCATAAGGCAGAGAATGAATACCCACTGGAATGTCAGTCCAGTGCAGGATGCACACTTACTCACACAACATGCACACACAGTCACTGATACACAGGATGGACTGGTATGGGAATTTTAATTTGCCTGCTGCATGTGAAAGGAAACACAATCACTCACAGACACAGGGGAGATATGCAGGATCGACACAGAAGGCACCCCCACTGGGAACAAAACCAGAGAATCAACCATGAGAAGGCAGCAGTGTTAACCACCGTGCCACTGCCTGGCTGCAAATAAATGCATGAATCTGGTAATTTCCAATTTAAAATGGCATTGGCTAAATACACATTCAAGGAAAGAACATAGACGTGCATTGGCAAATGAAGTTCTTTAAGTGTTAAAAAAGAAGCTGATTGATGAATACTGAAGTAATAAGGTGTACAGTGTGATGTTTACGCAAACTCTGACCACTTTTAAGGAGAACAAATACTGCTGCTGTGTTAATTTGTCACATATGGATTTTTCTTGTTTTCTTTCATTTGAAATGTATGCATTTTGCCCGTACTCATCATTACATTTAGCGTATTCATGACTGATGGGCCCAGCATTTTTTCCCTTCATATCCCAGATATCCCATGGCACATGTATATGAGGAGACAGTGGGAATGTATGATTGCACATGCCTGCATAACTGTGGTTAATAAAGTAAATTTGTTGATCAGGAGCATAGCTGTACCAGTATGTCCTTACCTGGAACTGAGCCATGGTCTCAGCTTTGGGCATATTATTGCGTTGGCTGCAGCCATAAGATGCAGAACTAGTCACACTTTGAACCAGCTAAAAGACAATACTTTCTGAAGGTAAGATTAGAATTACTGCTTTCAGTTTCTGAAGAAAGAATTTCATGAATTGCTGTAGCCTTCTGCACCTTCATTAATTAAAAAAGCACACTTTTAAAGTAAGAAACTGATTACCCAAGGCACCTGATGCTAAATTTCTAAACCATAACATGAAGAAAGAATGTTAAAGAAAGGTGTAGAAGTGAAGGGGTCTATATTATATAATCAAACATTTAGCTTGTTGAACACTTAAACATTGACAGCTAAACAGCAAAAGCTTATAACTGTGAACGGACACTTTCTTAATTTTTTTCATAGGGAAAAAAATTGCTTGGCCGTCGGACACTAAAACAAACTTTCAAACCCTAATTAAGTGGGAGGCTTTGCCCCCACCACCACCCCTAACTAAATATACCAACTCCGAGATTGCTCTACATTGGGGAAAAGGGCAAATTCCCAATAACGACCGAGCACATATTTTCCCTGTGAAAAAATTTGCAGAAGTGGCCGTTCGCGGTTGTAAGCTTTTGCTGCTTAGCTGTCGACATTTAGGTGTTCGACAAGCTAAACCTTCACTGCTCTAATATAAACCCAAAGTGAAGTACTTGTAAACTGTCAGAGGAGCACCAAACAATGCTAATTCTCTTTTTTTCTGAAGAGACAGGGATTTGTGTCAGCACTCCAGAAAAGCTGTGATCTGCAAGTTCAGTTGAAATTTCTGGCCCTTCTGATTGTGAATGAGGGAGGATCACTCTCTCCTTTTTTGGCATAACAACTGAAGCAGAGGCATTCTTGGTACATTTTCCTGTTAATAAAAAAAAAAATCAAGAGAAGAACTTTCTGCAAAAGTCATTATGTGCAATGAAGGGGAACGTTTAATGGAAGGTCAATGGACAGATCTGTACCTACTACCTCATATAAGTTAGTTCTGGGGAAACAACTGAGGGGCTAACAGGTATTAAAACCGACCACTCTTTTCCTTCCAAAGGATACACAAACAAGACAGCAGTTCTTCCAAACTGCAGTTTCAGAGTAGAATAGGTTTTCACCACTTACTGAAGAGTGTACCATGATTAAACAGAGGACACCACGCACTTCTCTACTCTCAATCACTCTGTCAAGGAGGTTGAGCTTCTAGAGTAATAACAAATAGGATAAATTATTAAATTATTAAAAACATTAGCACTTCACCAGTTTTCAGCAAAAGAATTTACTAGGTTGAAGCATTTAAAGATGTCCATCACTTCGGTGGGGGTGAAGTATCTCAGCAAAGCTTAATGCTCTCCTGGTGCATGGTAAGCTTCTCTGCTATATCCTTTTCCAGCAGATAAGTTATAGAGGATTATGATCAGGCCACTGACCATAACCTGTTTATTATGTGCTTGCGACATGGATGCCAAGAAATTAATCTGAGAGGTGAATCTTAGCATCCATGTCAAGAACAAATAATACAAGGTTATGATAAGTGAGATTATGGTAATTCTTTGTAGGTCATGAAACTTTATCTGTTCTATATACTACTAGTTACAGGGGAAAAATTGCGCAGTCTTTTGCTGGCTTTCAAAACCATAAAATACTTAAGCCACTGTCAGAAAGGCGATATAATGCTGTGCATCACTTTTACACCTACCTTTCATGTGTCTCTGCTGTCCATATTTTCAGAACATCCATATTATTACTTCATATTATTGGTTTGTTCCTCATAAAGTCCGTGGTTTCAGACAAACCACTGAGGACTGAAGTCACTAAATAAAGATGTGCATCATAGTTTCAGAGTTTCTATCCTTCAAAAAATGCATGGAAACAAATTCAAGCAACTTTTTAAGTTCATTAGAGGAGCTTAAGAACACATTACCAGAATGGACAGCAGCCACAGTAATTTGCTGGTTAGTAGAGGCAGATTTACCACCTAAAATGGAACCCAACCTTAACAACTTTAGCGGGGTGTACCTGCCATTTGTTAAAGTCAGGTCATGTGCCACTCTGGAGCTTAACTGGTTTGTTTTTTTTATGGGATATTGGGAAAAACATTTTGTTTTTTCCTCCAAACCCATTATGAAATCAATACAATTTTACACCAGATATCTGGATGATATCTTTGTATTATTTAAAGGTGATAGTACTGCAGCTGATAACTTTGTAAAGACAATTAATAGTACTACTGAATTTTTAAAATTCACCTACAAATTTTCTATGTCAAGTATTGATTATTTAGATGTACAATTGTCAAAAGATTCTCTTTCTTCTGGTTATGTTTCAAAGATTTACAGGAAACCAACGTACTGCAATTCATTCTTGCACTTCTCCAGCCACCATCCGGTTAAACAAAAGAGAGCCATTGTCAAGGGACAATTGGTTCGAGCTGCAAGGATGTGCAGTACGTTGGAAGACTTCCACATTGAATGTGATACCCTTTCAGAAATGTTCAGTAATAGGGGTTATCCTATACAACTCATTGATGAATTAGTACATGAAGTTAATACCAAAAGAACAGAAGGATTTTTTAAGGCCATTCTACCCATTAATAACTTTAGTGATGAAACTCACTCTCTTGTTGAAAACACTTTTTCCTCTGATACCACTTCTTTAGATGTGGTTACAAGTACCAACACTAGAGGACCTTTTGAACCTTCCTTGAATTATATTACCACATTTAGTTTTGACTCTAGGGCTATTGTGACAATTATTCGGAAAAACTGGGACTTCATTTTAAGTAACCCTATTTTAACAGAAAAATTTGGTTCATTTCCTAGATTTATTTTTAAAAGGAATGCTAATTTAAAAGAGTTATTACAGAGGAACTTTTCAAACAAAATATTCAACAAGAGATTAGGTATGTACCCATGTGGTTTTTGCAATAGGTGTTATAAAGTCAGAGCAGGTCAGACTTTCACTGCTAGGGATAAAAAATATTCTATCAGATTGCCACTTAATTGTGAAAGCAAATCTATAGTTTATATTGCTTTGTGCGATTGCTGTCCGTCTTTCTATATCGGAAAGACCGATCGCAGATTACGCGATCGTATGTACGAACATCTGTATGCAATTAAAAACAGTAATGACAGCAACGCTTTAGCCAAACATATCATAGAACAACCCGGCCATAGTTTTTCCTTTATGGCCATCGACCAAATAACAACTTCTTCCAGGGGGGGTCCCACCCCATTATTACTTGAAGTTTGTGAACTTGAATGGCAATTTAGAACAGATGCTTTTCATTTTCCAGGGTTAAACGAGAATTGCAATATAGTACCAGTTTTGAAATTGAGAAGTTACTTACGATAAATTATATTTATTCAATGTATTGCTTTTTATTCAGCATTCTAATATGTCTTCTTAATATTATTATTTTTTGTTCATTTAATCCACATGAGTTTTACAAAAATATGTTGACTTCGCATTAAGTCTTCTTATGTGGCTATTATTGTTTGTTATTGTTGACGTTAAAAAAGTTTTGACACTTTTTGCTATACTATTTGCTAGTCTTTTAGGAATATTAACATGTTAGTTTAATTACTGTTTTTAGAGTCAGTATATAATAATAATCTTTTTTACAACTACTTATAAGGTAGTATTTTATTTTCATTTTATTATTTCTATTAGAAATTTGTGATTGAATGCATTTTTTAAATGTGGTTATGACATCACTTCCCTTCCTACTCTACTTAAGCTTGACTTAAACTTTTGTAGTTGTTTGTTTTCTCTGATGAAGCCACGCCAGTGTGCAAGGCGAAAACGCTTCTAAATAATAAAAATTGCGTTAAGAATTTTAAACTACTCCTTCTTCATTGGCTTGTTTAAGCTTTCTAGTTTACAGAAGTTCTTCAAGGAGTTTATTTTGCCAGCTGGAGCAAGGTGACCGTGGTCTTTTGGTGTTATCTGGTTTGTTTTTTCCCAATACTAGAGCATAGTCAGCATACTCCATGCACTACATATTTTTAAACATGGCCATTGCCTTGCATGCATGTAGAGGTGCTGAGCAGGGTGTGGCTGACTATCTAACTACCTGACTCCATGCATCCTTTGATATCGTAATAAACATCATCATAGTCATGGACAGAATAAGTATTGGTTGTGTATTACCTGTCTTTCTAGTTATAATGTCTTTTTTTATTTTCCTGGATATTATGTCTTTCAAGAAGTATGAGGTTTTTTTTTTGTTTCTATAATTGCATTTTTAATTATTTTGATTGATCATAGTCTCAAGTTGATGTATTGCAGGAAAGAAAACATTAGCAATCCATCTTCTAAAATGTCCTAAACTATTGCAAGGGGTAGGAAGCAGCCAGTTTTGTTTCATCTGTGAAGAGGGGGTGATCAAGCTGGAATAGCATCCCTGCACAAATAAAACTCTCAGACAACCTCAGTGGTTTTAACCCACTACATGAAGAATATCTTGCCTAAATGTAGCCCTCTGGATGCTCATCACCAGGCTAAAACGTATATGTGCACAGCATTTGATAATCTCCTACTACTCTCCTTGCTTCACTCTTAACCTAGAACACTTTCATTATCACATGAAGATGTTAAAACCAGCAGTTGTACATATATGTATATAGGTTCATAGGTTGGTACTAGGCTATCGGCCCTAGGGCCTATACAAGCCTAGCCATAGCAATTCCCTGGCTATTTCTTCCCACACTATTTACTTCCCTGGACCCCTGTCTAGCAGGGTGATTGACATGATCCCTGGGGTGAATTTCCTTTCTCCCATCCAATTGTCAAGGTTCCTTTTGAAGAGGGCCAAGGAGGCACTCTGCTTGACATGTATGGGCAGTCTATTCCAGAGTCTGGGGAGTCTCTGGGTCAGTAACCTATCCCTCCAGCATATTTTGTTTATTGTGATGACAAGGTTTAGATCCCTGGAGCGTGTGTCTCTGAGGGATTGGGATTTCTTTAAGTGTAGCATGTCCAACATGGCCTTGTATGTTAAGCAGAGATCGCCTCTGAGTAGATGATATGCGACAGAGTATAGCTGGAGCTTTTTAAGGCAGTCAGCATAGGGCATCTGCTTTAGGCCTGTGATTCTTTTTGTGAGGTGTTTCTGCGGCCTTTCCAGTTGTTGCAGATATCTTGAGAGGTACATACCAAATGGGACATTGTATTCTATAGTGGGTCTAATGAGGGATGAGTACAATGGGACAATGACCTCCTTTTTTCTGGATGAAAAGCCCTTCGTGATGAGGTGTGCCACATAGAAGGATTTCCTGACTGTTGTGGTGATGTTGTTATTGAAGGTGAGACCACTGTCCCACCTGTGTCCCTAAGTCTCTTATCACACTTTTGGTGTTTAGTGTACTGGCACCTATGTGGTAATTCACGGGTACATGTTTTTTCCCAAAGGGGATAACTATACATTACTTGGCATTGAGCTTGAGCCCATGGCTTTGGCACCACGCATCTGTTTCTGTAAGGCCCTTTTGTAGAGTATCCACATCATTTGGGGATTCAATAATGGCTCCCAGTTTGCAGTCATCTGCAAACTTTGTTAGCCAGAGTCCCTTAGTGTTGGCCTGTACTTCAGAGAAGTAGATGCCAAACAAGAGCAGTCCCAGGACTGAACCCTGAGGTACTCCACTTGTCACTTGTCTGGAGCTGGATTTGGAGTCAGCTACTTTTACAGTGTGGGTTCTGTCAGTAAGCCAATTGACAACCCATCGAGTGACATAGGGATTAATGCCCAGCTTAGTAAGTTTATCTATGATTCCAGAGTGGGGAATGGTGTCAAAGGCCTTGGTGAGGTCGAGATAGGCTGTGTGGACTGCCTTACCCTCATCCACAGCTCTGGAGACTGATTCAAAGAAGTCAATCAGGTTTAGGAGACAAGATCGGCCCTTCACAAACCCAAACTGGGTGGGGTCTAGTGTTTGAATGTTGCCAATGTTTTTGTTTATAAGTTCCATGATAATACATTCCATGGCCTTGCAGATCAGGCTCATCAGACTGATGGGATGGTAGTTCCCGGGATTCAAGGTGGATCCCCCCCTTGTGGAGTGGGATAACTGTAGCTGTGCGCCACTCAGTGGCAGCTATTAACTAGTTCCATAGATGCTGCCTGTATAATCCTTCTACTGTAAGTAGGATGTGTATATGTGTTTTTATACCAGCTTCCGTCACTGTAAATGTAATCATGACTGCTCATCTCTAAATGTATAAATGTAAGTACTGCATCTTTCTTTTTTACATTTCTACAACTCTTTTGGTTTTCTAATACCATGACAGGAATGGACCCCATTCCTAAGTCAAAGTATGATTAAAGTTTGTAAAATTAGTATTGTTATCATCTTTAATGTTAGCCAAAAGTGCTCTTCACAGCACCCACAATGTGCCCAGAACTAACTCCTGCAATTTATATGGGGTTACATGTATTGGTAGCATATGTAAATATGACTGTAAATTATTTTTGTGAGATGCATTGCTTCTACTACTATTGAAACTGTCTGGGTATCCTTCTTCCACATTGTCCTAATTTCTGCCTGCAATCTGGGTATTTTATAACTTTTTGTCTACCTGTATGTAGGACACTGTAATCACTGGTTGTCTTCTTTTCATGCATTACTATACCTGGTTTTCTCTTATTTATTTTTTGAACTGTTGTAATGGGTGATCCCATGTGATATAAACTGCAGCTTTCTCTATAATGCTTTGTGGGTCATGTTTCCAATGCGTCTCCGCTACTTCAGTATTGTAATCTGTGCAAAATCCCTAGTGCAACAGTCTTGCCACTTTATTATGCCTTTCAGTGTGTAGGACCTCTGCCATTAGTGTATCACATCCAGCACTAAGATGTGTGACTGTTTCCAGTTCTGTATTACAGAACCTACATTTGTCTGTTTCTCCTACATGTTCGGTGGACTTTGTAAACCAATGTGTATGTAGTCCACTATCCTGAGCTGCCAATATTAACCTTTCATCTTTTGGTTTAAATTCGCCTCTCCTTAAGCATTCCTGCATCAAATCCTGTTAGATATGAGGTTATTCCAGGAGTTTTCTGTACTTACAAATATATTTATGCCTTTTGTACATTTCTTGCTTTTATTTTATTTTTTTGGCATATTCAGTTGCTGCCTATTTTTTGTCTGCTTTTTATTTCTCTACCTGCTTGACACCGATATGCTTCTGTTAAACTAAGCAGGGAAGTCATCTTAAACTTGCTCTCTTCATGTTGTAACACTTTCACTATGTTTGGATCTGGTGAGGTCAGCAAATATGTATGCAGGGGTATGACTGCAGATCTATACATGTAATCAATTTAGTGGACAACCACACCTCCTTTAAAATAAGGAATATATAATTTTGGTACACACTGATTTTTATATATCATTTGATAAGCATGACTCATTTTGCTTGTTTTCCTGTTCATCTGATCCATTACCTTTTGGGTTCAATCAATCACCCCAAAAGTGTAAGTTAAAACATGAAGAACATTGTTTTATAGTTTGGATTTTTTATTGTCAATCTTTCATCAATTCCCAAATATGTATATACTCCGTCCTTCTCAAATTCCTTTATATCACGGTTCCTGTCCCAGACTGATATTTTCTTGGTGTTGTAGCTTTTTTCCTTTAAATGTTGCTTTAGCACATTTATCAAGACCAAATTACATTCTTTTATCATCTGAGAACGTTTTGACCACTTCCTGTTGTGCTTTCAGTTCCTCATCTGATGAGCTATACAGTTTTAACACATCCACAAAAAGATTAGAAGTCTTTACGCTTTGATGTTTTCTGGGAGCCAAATTGTAACCATAACCTAATCTGTTAAATAGACAGCTTAATTGGTTTAGGGCAAGACAAAAGAGCAGTGGTGACAGAGTCACCCTGGAATATCCCCCTTTGAATTTTTATCCCTGGAATAATAAATTGTAACTTATCATGGCTTAGCTGCAAAGTGATTTGCCAGTGTTTCATGATCACTATAATGTAATGGATCAGTGTAGGTTGTATCTTATTCATCTGTAAGCACTCCTTTATCTATGAATGTGGGATGCTGTCAAATCCTTTTTTGTAATCTATTCATATGATACTTAGATTCTTCCCCTTTTACAATTCTCTGTTATGACTTTAACAACAAATGATCCTTTCTTCCATGCAACTTTCATTTTTTACTCTTTTGTTCTATTGCCATGATTGAGTTTTCTTCTAAATGACTATAAACTCTGTCGGTATCAATTCCAGTATATAGTTATACACTGACAGAAGACGAGTTACTAGTCTATAGTTTTTAGGACAGCTTGCATGTTCACTCTTAAGGAGTATCATTTTTCCTGTTTTTAACCAAGTTGGTGTTTGTTCGGGGTATGCATATAAGTAGTTCTTACTTGGGGCTAAATCTTCATGCAAGGGAGCCCACAGGATTTTTTGCAGGGGGGTGCAAAACCCAGAACCCCGCCCATGCAGCCCCACCCACGCAGCCCCTCCCCTCCCCCACAGCCCCTCCCCCATGCAGCCCCCCACATACACACACAGCCATTCCAGTGTCCCATTACTTGGGTATTTCTCCCCATTTGCCACAGACACTGTTCAAATCTATCTGTATGCATACTGTCTTATGCTTTACTTCTACAACGATTACAGATATTTGGATTTAATTTACAACTTTTATTTCAAATTTTATAGCAGAAACACTGAGGCACGCATTTCACATTTGCTAAACAAAGCAACAGTCTTGCAATGAAAACAGACTTAGCATTAAAACTTCTCTGCTTTTGAAACTCACATTGATTGAAACAGCATTGAAACCCACATTCAAAGAGAATGCATCTGGGCAGTGGCAGGTTAAGTTTACCTTTGGGCTGTTTTCAAAGCATATCAAATGCACACATTTTTAGGCCCATGCAAAAGTATGGTGATACATGTTCCTGATAATTGAATTATATCTCTTGTACAGCATCTGCACCACCTGTTAGAGTATATTTTAAATTTACGGTTTTGAACATTTTCCAGTAAGCAGTGAAACGATTCAAAACATATGAACCAGTAATGACAAACTGCCTAGGTCAGAACATTTCAAACATAAAAGGCCACTCAAACTTCTATCATTATAATCCACCAGTATTAGTCCATATGCACAATCTCTGCAGGCTGCAGAAGTCATCTGAATTCCACATTAAAAAGATCTGAAACTAATGAAGAGATTGTTGCTATAAAACATACATTTCAGTGTTTCATCTACAAATGTAGTGCCCATCGTCCTAGAAGAATAAATTGCCTATGTTACGTTAAAAGAAATGGTAAGCTGGTATATTGCAACAGGGAATATGTGACAAGCTGAAAAAGAGGTTCATAGTTACTAGGCACCAAAGGGACATACTCAGGACAGGACTGCAGCACCCCATCCCCTTAAAATACACATTTACACGCTGTGGGAGTAGAAGCTACAGCCCTCTGTATCAAGATGCAAGTATGCTACCTGCTGTGCTACTAACACTGCTTTAAAATTCTATACTACAATGATACCATTTGCTAAACAAAAGAGTTGCATATTTTTACAAACCTAGCATGATGAGCAGCAGTAAACTTCTCTTCCCTTGAAGCTCTCAATTCCTTGAAAATAAATTCCACCTGCTAACTCTAAGTAGGTCATTTCAGACACACACACACACACACACACACACATACACACACACACACACACACACACACACACACACACACACACACACACACACACACACACACACACACACACACACTTAACCTGTTAGTAAAAGAAATCTGGACAAAGCCTAAAATAAACAGGGACAGATTAAAAATATTGCTCTGATGAACTTATAAAGTTAAGTTGCTAGAATAACAACAGGATTTGTGTTAGTAAGCATTTTTCTAAAGGATATGACACATAAAACTGAAAATGTCTGTCACTGTTTAGCAACTGCAATCCTTTTCAGGTGGAATATGAGGCAAAAATCTGGACGTTCTGCAAAAACCTGGATAGCTGAGGCACGGCCCATGGGGTATACTACCTTCCTCTGATACACACCCCTACCTGTCAATCTCATCTCATAGCACAAGTAATGTGGAAGGCCCAAAACTGGGAACACATTGAGAAAGTTGCTAGAATAAAAGGATTTGTGTTAGAATGCATTTTCTGAATGATATGAAGTCTGAAACTGAAATGCATGTCATTATTTATTAACTTTAATGGTTAGCTCATCATCCCAGTGATTTGTACCAAAAAAAAAAAAAAAAAGATTTTTATGAGGAACAGACTAAAAATATAAAGTAGAAATCTGGACACTGAAAATCTGTACATTTGGCAGGTATGACACACATAAATCTCCTTACATACCTTGTAGTACCTCCTTAGAAAGTGGATAGATGGATAGAGCAGATCTTTTTGGGTTTCTAGCATCGTGACAGGAATGTACTGCATTCCTAAATCAAAGTATGATTAAAGTTCATAAAATCAGTACTGTGTCAATCTTTGATGTCTGCCAAAGTGCTCTTCAGAGTACATGCAATGAATGTGCCCAGTAATGACTCCTCAGTCCTCCTGCAATTTGTATGGAGCTACATGCATTGGTAACATGTCTAAGTACGAATGTATATTCTTTTTTAATAAGATCCATTGCTCCTACCACTAGTAATACTACTGGAACTGCCTGGGTATCTTTCTTCCACACTGCTCTCATTTCTGCCTGCAAATCCTGATATAGTACGAGTCTGACTTTGTCTCTCTCTGTACATAACACACTGTAGTCAGTGGGTGTGGAGAGTTCAATGATCAATGCTACTTTTGTCTTCTTCTCTTGGACCACTAATATCTGGTTTTCTAGCATCTGTCTTTGAGCTGTTGGTAATGGAGGATGATCCCATGTGATGTAGGCTTTAGCATTTTCTGTGATGCTTAAATTGCAGCTCATGTTTCCAGTGTTTTTCAGCCACTTCAATACCATAATGTTTGCACAATGCCCAGTGCAACAGTCTTGCCAAATTATTATGCTTGACAGTATACAGTGTCCTTCTACCGTTAGTATGTTGCAACCATCAACGAGGTGTTCAACTTCAACTGTTTCCAGTTCTTAATTCTTGCCTTACTGAGATTGTCATTCCTAATGTGGTCTATTTCAATAAGACTGTTGATATGTTGTTCAGCCTTTACCAAGTTGAACAGATTGCAACATCTGGGCAATGGACTCAAGAACTGTTGAGTAATTTGCAATAATGGAATGAGAAATAAGAAATGTGCATGAAGAGCAAGCATTGAGTAACATACTGTATGTGCATTTTGTCTGGTTTCACTGACAGTGCTCTTCTGAAGATCAGCCAGGCAGTCAAATATTTTATCAAACTTCTGACTAAACACATGAATGGATTTATATTTCTCGGTCCATCATGTCTCCACAAAAGAGGTATATTTGGTACCAATGTTCATCATTTTGGACTGTCACAGAAAAAAAAATGAATCTTGATAACGTCAACAGCACTACATATTTCAGGACCATCATTCAGATCACACTGACTAGCCACTGTGCTGTGCTTCTCAGACTAAACCTTGTAAAGGCTGCTTTTGGATACTTTTCACAAATCTTTGCTTGAGCACTGGATGCTTGCCATTATGATGCAGCCATCATAGCCTTGTCCGAGTAACTTGTCCAAGTCTAGGCCGTACTTTGTATCAAATGTCATTTCAGTGAATGCATAGTGTGTGCATATTTCACAGAAATGTGAACAAAACCAATAGTTATTTTAATCATGTTTCAAAACTTTCAGTATGTTGAGTCTTGTGAGGTCAGATGTTTGCAACCCAGGATTGCAGATCTGTACATGTAATCAATTTCAAGGAGGCCCATCCCTCCTTCAGAAGGGGGAATATATAATGTTGGTATGCACTGATTTTTTTATAAATCATTTGGAGAGCATGAAGCATCCTTTTTGTTTTCCTGTTTAATCTATCCAACACGTTTTGGGGCCAATCATCTCACAACTGTAATTTGGGAGAGGAAGAACAAATTGAGTTACAGCTTGAATTTTGTTCTTAGAGGTCAATGCTGTTTTCAGGATTAATTTAAGTGTTCCAAAATACTCCTTACCAAGTTTTATTTGCATTTGTTCAGGTTTTATTGATCCTTCATCTATTGTCAAATAGTTATATACTCCTTTCATATCACATTCTTGTCCCAAATTGATGTTTTCTTGATGCTGCAATTGTCCTGCTTTGAAGGTTGCTTTTGCACATGTATCAAGACCAAATGGTCATGTCATTCTGTTATCATCTGAAAAAAGTTTGACAACTTGCCGTTGTGCTTCCAGGTCTTCCTATGATAAGCTATACAGTTTTGCATCATCGACAAAGAGAAGATGAGAGGTCTTTAAACTGTTGGTTTCTAGGAGCCAAATTATAGGGCAAGAAAGAATAGCAGTGGTGACAGTCACCCCGGAATTTCCCCCATTTCATTTTTATCCCTGGAATAATAATTTGTCCTTTATCATAGCTTAATTGCAAAGAGGTCTGCCACCGTTTCATCATCATCACTGTAATGCAGTCGATCAGTGTAAAGTGTATGTTACACATTTTTAAGCACTCTTATCCTTGAATGTGTGGGATACTATCAGATGCTTTTTTTGAAGTCAGTCCATGCCCTACTTAGATTCTCGCCTCTTTTACAGTTCTCTAGTATGACTTTAAAAAATGATCCTTTGCTCCATATGACCTTCTGTATTGCCCATTTGTTCTACTGCCATAATTGAGTTTTCTTCTAAATGACTATAAACTCTGTTAGCATCAGTTCCAGTGCAGTTTATACATCGTCAGAACCAAGGCAAGTTATTGGTTTAGGGTAGCATGCAAGTTCACTGTTAAGTAGGAGCATTGTTTTTCCTCCTCTTAGTTCGGTTGGTGTCTGTTCGGGGTGCATATATACATAGTTCTTACTCGTGGATAAATCATCGTGCAAAGATGTTAATACTTTTAGGCAGACGTTACGTACTGCATCTGGGCCTGGGGTTTTCCAATTATAGGATTTGACTTTGTGTTAATCTCTGGCTAAGTCATTCCATTTCATATCTTGTCCCTTTAAACTTGTTATTCTTTTACTTCTATCCATTTAGCATCTTTATGTTGCGCAGGATCTTCGTAAGTACTTATCCAAAATGTATCTGTTTTTGTCAATTCCTTTTACCTCATTTCCAAATTATCTAAAAAATTGTTGGGTCTTCAATAAGTTGCTTATTTTGTACTTTTCCCTTATATTTATCTGTGTATCTTCTAACTTATTCTTCCTGTGCTGAGATTTTTACTTTATTTGCGATATTACAGGATACATCCTAAGCTGTTCTAATACTGCGCACTACCTTTATCACATCTATCTTTGTAAGTATTTGTGTAAATCTGTTCCCTCTTCTATAGTCAGTGACACGGTGACAACCCCTGTCTCAATTGTTTTATAGATACTTGCTTCCATGATGGCATTCAATTTCTCACCTTCCTTTCTCTCACTACCCTGTGTTCTTGTGGCTCAAAAACTTTATCAGTTATCAAATTAGCTGCATAGTAATATAGCCTGTTTACTTCTGTTATATCGCATGAATTTCTATGGACAGTCCTAATTACTTGTTTCACTTGTTTTATCAAACTTCTAACTTTCTGGGTTTTACTGACCTTCTGAAGTCTGTTTTCATAATTTATCTTAATAATGTCTCTCTCTCTACCAAATCAAGCAACTCTTAGCTCATTTTCTTCTAAACTGAGGACGCATTTTTTGTTTTCCATTTGCAGTGAGCATTCTATACAAAGTTCTATAGCATCTTCCTGTGGCACACTGTTTCATCACATGTTATCCATTGCTCTGACAATCTGACATATGGCAACTCATTGGCCTATCAGTATCACTCCTCAACATTGACTGCACACTTTCCACAGTTACAGTTTCCCGTTCCTTCTGTTGCTGTCCAGCTTCAAGTGAACATTTATACGGGTTTCCTGTAAAAACTCCAAAATATATTCATATGGCATTGGCATGTGTGACCAATTGCTTCCCATTCCATTGGTTTCCACTTAATTGGATGTCCATCAATCATGTTGTGATTTGTGATGCTTTCTGAATTAGATTTTCTGCACTGAATCATTCACTTTGCAGGTAATCCATAACCTCAGTTTCTACTACTATAACTTTTCCGTTACTGTCTCCTTTTCTACTTTTTCTATATGTCTTTGTATTTTCCGTATTGTCAAGTTTTCGATCTCCAGATTCCTTTGCCTGTATGTGTCTTCAAATATCGTTGCCGCTGTTCTTTTTGTATTGATTAGTTTTGCTTTCTCCTTTGCATAGAAATTACACCATATTAAATCTCTTTTCTTTCCCATCTCCATATTTCTTCTTCATATGTCTCCTGATCGTCCTGTTTCTCCTTACTTTGGGAACTCGTTACATCAGGCTGTGATATAACCTATGTGTTAGACCTACACCAA
This sequence comes from Protopterus annectens, assembly GCF_019279795.1. Taxonomy (NCBI): domain Eukaryota; kingdom Metazoa; phylum Chordata; order Ceratodontiformes; family Protopteridae; genus Protopterus; species Protopterus annectens. Next base: position 422,212,837 of record NC_056725.1, read on the forward strand.
ATCCTTCACTTTCCAGGCACCCCATAACTTAAACTTCTATTTTTTTTTTAATTCTACTTTATTAATCTTATTTTCTATATTCCCTCTGTGACTTTTATTGTGAAATGTTGCATATCTGGATGCCTTCGCCTGTATTTCTCTTTGAATATCTTTGAGGCTGCCTTCTTTATACTGATTAATTTGGCTTTCCCCTTTGCATGAATATTGCACCATATCAAATCTCTTTTTCCCCATGTCTATATTTCTTTTTTTACACTTTACAAAAAGTTCTAGATTTTGTTATTTATGTATTCATACCACCTCGGATGCTCCTTTTTTCAAACGGATCAAAGTTTCTTGGTCTATATATACAGTTTTCACACATCTGTTGTAATTAAGACACATTTTTATTTGAGGCTTCTGACAGTTATAAGCCTAGCCAGAATGTGTTGGCTTTCGCCACCCCCTTAGATTAGTTCCCTGTGCCTCTGTCCAGCAGAGCCATTAGTTCCCTGAGCCACTGTCCAGCAGAGCCACTGCAGTGATCCCTGGGGTAAAATTTCTGTTTCCCATTCACCCGTCAAGGTTTCTTTTGAAGAGTGTTAGTGAGGGTGATAAACTTTATCTCACTCATGCAACTACTAATCACAAATAGAATAATACAAGCAGAAGTGATTTCTTGTCTGCTTATTTTACATTATACTATTTACTCAATGGTGTATCTTATGTCTTATAAGCTAGTATATTACACTATAATTACATTTCTGTGCTGTATTCTAAGTAATGTAACCATATGAAATTTTCAGACTTAATTTCTATATTTCCCCCGTAACCCATCCAGTTGTTTGCATTGTGTATGCACAAGCACCAAAATGACACAATAAACTATTTTGCCAGCGGTCACTTCAGCAGTCATACAATGTATCCACAAGCACTACCCTGATATACAATGAATTATTTCCCCAAGCAACATCCTCATTACTATGTCCAGGTATAAAGGCACCTCAAGTAAATGTTTCCCCCAAACAACCCTTCAGTAACATTTCCTAGTACGTGCAACCACCAGAATGAACACTTCACCCAAGCAACCCATTCAGTAGAATGTTGAGGTATGCACAATCACCAAAATTAAACACTTCCCCAAATGAAACATGTGTAACATTTCCTAGTATGTACAACCAGTCAAAGTAGTACAGCAGTTATATCTTACTGAGCATTGGCTATACCATAGAACACAGTGAACACACTCAAACAGTGGAGAAAATATGGGACAACAGTGATGTTGCAAAGAACTGCAAGTCCGTCCAAAATTTAAGAAAAGACAACATGATCACTGGTCAGGGAGGCTGCCAAGAGACCTACAGCAACACTGAAAGAACTGCAGGAATTTCTGGAAAGTACTAGTTGTGTACTACATGTGACAACTATCTCCAATATTCTCCATATGTCTGGACTTAGGATAGGTAGGGTTGGAAGACAAAAGCCTTTTCTTACACAGTAAAACATCCAAGCCAGGCTAAAATTTGCAAAACAAGACTTCAAGTCTCCCAAAAGCATGTGGGAAAGTGTGTGTGGTCTGGTGAGACTAGGGTTGAACTTTTTGGGCACATTCGAGAAGATACGTTTGGCGCAAAAACACCACTTCTCATCACCAAAAGAACAACATCCCCACGGTGAAGCATGGTGGTGGCAGTATAATGCTTTGGGGCTGCTTTTTTTCAGCTGGAACTGGGGCTTTAGTCAAGGTGGAGGGAATTATGAACAGTTCCACATACCAGTCTCTGCAAGGAAAACAAATTGCAACTGTAGTAGTAAAGTAGTAAATAAGTGTAGTAAAGAAAAGGCCCTGATGTAGATTCAGGAGTTATACCATTATGGGCAGATTACAAAAGCAAAAAAATAATCCTTTCATTCTACAGACGTCTGGTTGGACTACATCTTAAATGCTGCGTACAGTTCTTGAGACAACATAAAGAAAGAGATATCAGGTACCTTGAAGATGCATAAAAAAAACTGTTGCTGCTCGTAATGGTGAGGTGCACTCTAAATTAATAAGCTACAGCAAAACACATTTTCAGAAAGGGATTACCTGAAGCAGGTACACACAGTATTATTGCATAAAGCCATCAAACATAGACTACTCTCTGAAACATCCATGAGAAGGTACTCGGGGTTAATGAGTTAAAATGTAAAAGACATGCAGAGTGCACCTTATGCTGGAGAGGGAAATATTCCCCGAAAGGCTGCACTGACGGAATATTGAATGCTGCCCATCGCCAAGCACAAAGCAGGTTCATTATTTGGGGCTCTGTGCCAACAATACAGGGCATATTATTTTCACTACTCAGCTGGTCTTTAACATCTGAAAAATGGGTAGCTGGTAATAGAGGCACAGTCCAGAAATGCCAATAAGATGGTCAAGTTACCAGGATAGGGAAAATGGAAGAAAAAAAACCCAAAACAAATCCATGTAATCATGACAGAAAAAACAGACTTCTATTTTCACAAACAACTACACATTTGAAACAAAAATATTTAACAGTGCAGTTGAAGTGTGCTGTCAAAAATACACAGGCCAAATAAGGTAGTATGGACCACAGCATGTGAGCAGGCATTCCAGAAGTTTAAAGAAGCAGGTTTGGGAGAAGCCCCTGTGTTATCCAGTCCAGAGTACAGCAAAGAATGTGTTGTACAGGTGGATGCTTTGAACCATGGGGTGGGGGCTGTACATAGCCAGATTTTTTTCTGTATCAAGGGGATGTTTACATGGCTTATAGGGCTTCCCTTGGACCTAGCTGTGATGGATCTGTTGGACATGTGCAAAACAAGCAGCATCAGAAATACTAGGTCCAGGGATATGAACTTCACTTGAGAGGTAAACATAGAATGTGCTGGAGATACAGACGTGTGTCCAAAAGGATCCTAGCACCACAGAACAGACTCTCCATGCATGTAAAATAGAGTTCATCTGGGAGCTATTCAAAGGTAGCCTTGAAAATTGGATAGGAAATCATAAATATACCATGGTCTGGCCCCTGGTCCTGTGCCATCAATAAGTGTTATCCTAAGTAACACCACCTCCTACAAATCCTTAGTTACCTCCCTACTAACATGTCCCAGTGATACTGAGGACCAATATAGTTTGAAGTGTCCGGCTAGGCACTTATGCTCCAGCCATCCGCAATGAGGCCATCATTCTTTGGTCTTCAGGCTGCATCTATCGTCAGTCACCTGAAACAGCCCAAACAATATGCACTACAGTACAGTTTCTAACCCCGCCCCCAAAACAGCAAAAAGACAGATAAAGTACATATGCTTAATTTCCACCCACCTGAACAACCCTACTTTGCAGAAATCCTCTAAGGGTTGATGTCACTGAATAATCAAACACATTTTCATACCAGACTTGCATCTTTCAAGATATGCATGCTAACACAAAACCTGATAGTCTAGCAATGTTTTGAGCTTATAAGAGTAATAAACAAAATGCAACCCTATTTTTGTGCCTTTATCCCCCCCTACCATTTTAGGGTTTGTCCTTATTTAGCAACCATCATATCAGTTACAGCCTTTACCCTTGATTGTTCAGGCCTCTCAACTGTCCATATTGTTGCAGAATGCCCAGATGTTTACCTCATATTTTGGTCTGTCCCTCATAAAATTGATAGTTGTCTGGCAAACCACTAAGATAATTTGAGAACTGAAATCACTAAATAAGTTTTCAGACTTCTTAGTACTATATGCTTTACATCCACAACTCCTCTATGAAAAAAAAAAAGATTCATGTTTGAGTGTCAGCCTCACAGTAATGGGGCAAAAAAGTACATCCATCATAGTCAGAAAACAACAATTCTACCCATACACTAACTTAGAAAACTTAACCATCTGTCAAGTATTAACAAATAACAAGAACATCTTCAAACAAGATAAGCAATTACACAATCCCAAACAAGACGCAACTACTCAATATTTCTCTCCACTCAGTCACCAAATTGTCTACAAAATATAAACCCACCTTTTAGGGTCTGAAAATCCCAGGTACACTGTGAGATACTGTCCGTGTGGTATGAGATGGCCATGGCCTCATGGCCAGCTTTAGTATGGGCAGCCAGAAAGCACACGAGGAAAGCAAGATGGCAGCTCATCACATTGTGATGATGCCTGGAGGGACGGTCGGACGTCCTGTATGTTGACTGGTGCACATTTGAGGGATGAAAGGTGCGATTTTTAATGTAGGGATTGGGAATAACAGACACGGAGGACGAGGGTGTAGTCCAGAGCACCACTCACTCTCACACACTCAATTAAGTGTGCCATGCCACTTTTACGTTTTGGCGCCAAGTGTTCAGTCAGTCACTGTACAAAAAAACCCAACCCAACCTACCGTCTTCTTGTAATAATACCAACACTACACGCACCACCACCAGTCCCAGTCCTTCCACCACTCACCACACGAAACACAATGGTTTGGTTTGCTCAGTAGGATGGAATCATCATCAGGAAGAATATTCTTCCACCGTCCACCTGCAGTCTTCCATGATAAAAATGCAACTATGATTATTTAAGGAGGAGTTTGAGGCTCATCGTCACGTCAGACTCGTCAGTCATGTGACTGCCTGCCACGCCACCTCCACTAACAATTCTGAACAAATAACAATGCAGGCTTTACGGGAAAAAAACAAAGTAAGTGGAAAAAAAAGTGTGTTTTGCCAGTTAGCATTAAGAAAATCCAGGGGGGGTGCTAGTGCATCCCCTTGCACTTGCCTGCGGGTGCCCTTGTCTTCATGTAAGGATGTTAATACTTTTAGCCAGAAGTTAGGCACTGCATTTAGGTCTGGTGTTTTCCATTTAGGAGCTTTTCTTAATTTTATTTCAATTTCTCTGTTTCTTACTTCATCCCATTTCGTATCCTGTACATTTAAACTTCTTATTGTTTGTTTTACTTCTTTTATCCATTTAGCATCTTTGTTACACAGGGTCTTCACAGATATTTCTCCAAAATGTGTCTATTTCTTCTTTTTTTGGTAGTGTTTCTATTCCTTTTGCTTTGTTTCCCAGTCCTCTATAAAATTGTTTTTGGATCATCAATTAATTGCTTATTTTGCTCTTTTACTTTATAATTATCAGCATATCTTTTAAGTTTTTCTGCCTTTGCTAATATCTTTAGTTTATTATTTGCAATAGTGTATGACATATTCTAGTCTGTTCTAACACTGCATGTTGCTTTTATGACATCTGTCTTTTTAATTTTTTTTTGATGGATTCCCTCTTCTATAGTCTTCTAACAGTGACACTTCTTATGTCAATAGTTTAATAGTTTTCTCTATTCAATACTTCCATGATGACATTTGAGTTTTTCTCTTCCTTTCCCCTATTACCCTGTATTTTGTAGTAAGACTTTATCTGTTATTAATTTAGCTGAACAGTAATATAATCTATTTACTTCTGTTATATCACATGAATTTCTGTTAATAGTCTTGATTACTGTGTTCATTTGTTTTATTAGACTTCCAGCATTTTGGGCGTTAATGACTTTCTGTAATCTATTTCCTTCATCAATCTTAGTATGCCTATCCATTTTTATTAAATCAAGCAACTCTTCCCTTAGATCACTTTCCTCTAAAATGAGGGCACATTCTTTGTTCTCCATTCCCTGTGAGCATTCTACAGAAGGTTCCAGAACATCTTCCTGTGACATATTCTCGTCAGCTGCTTCCTGCGTCATCCATTGTTCTTTCATATGGGAAATCACTGGTCAATCACTCGACACCATTGACTGAATCAGCCCTGCCACTGTTTCTTGCTCCTTCCTTCCCTTGCTGTGCAGCTTCATCTAAATTTTAGTACTAGCTTCCTACTGAAGGGTTCAGAGTATCTTCATGTAGCAAGTGATCAGAAGCTTCTAGTTCCACCTGTTTCTGCTTAATGTGGGGACTCATTGTTCCATTATGCTGTGATGTTATTAGAGTTGGATTCTCTACACTAAATCCTTCACTTCACAGGTAATCTATAACTTCAGGTTCTATTTCTTTAACTTCTCCCCTCCTGTGTTTTATTTTTCATATTGTGAAATTTTTCATATCTGGATGCCTTTGCTTGTTTTTCTGTTCAACATCTGTAGGACTATGACTTGAATGGGTGAGACAGACCTTTTATATTTTTCTGGGTACATTTTTTAAGAAACTGGAAAAAAAAATCGCCAATGATTTTTTTCAAAATATTATACATATAAGAGCATAAGGTACAGAGTGCAGAGCCATGGTAGTGCTAGACCCTATCCTAAATGACTACTGAAGTGTCTTTCTCTTTTGATTGGAGGAGAATCCTTTGAAAATTTGCTGCAGGGTTTTAAGCTTATAGATAGATTTCTATACATTTATGGCTTTCCATTATTGTGGAATAATACACCCAATAATGTTATGCATAAGAATATCTAATGCTGATTTTGTCTACTAAACAACGCAGGATGTTGCCATAGCAAGTTCTCTGTATTTGAAAAGTGTCTTTGCTATTACTAGTATTAAAGTTTCTGCACTTATCGATATGTTTTTTATTATTGGCATAGATATTTGTATCTACTAAAGGCTAATTTGCTTAAAACATGTTATTTGCAACTTACGTGTGAGTCCAGGAAATATCCAGAAATGTGAAGGCATGGACCGACTCCATTTTAAATCTTTAAGGACTACAGACTTTCAGTCCCCTTAAATGATTATAAGATGAGAAGTAGTTCCAAAAAGGCATGTTTTCTTTAGTATCAGTTGCAAATAGTTCAGTATGTTTGCAAGTTTAATGTCATATTAGTATTGTGTTAAACCCTGAAACCCTGTTGTATATCTGACGATATACCACAGTACTCAGGATGGTGCCAGCTATGTAGATGCCTGAACTCAAGAATCTTAAGCAGTGAGCCAGTAAATGCTAGTAAAAGCTAGCATTTGTTGATGACATCAGGGTGGGAAAGGGTCACTATTGTGGGTGAATACTATAGCATCTTTCAACAGGCTGAGGAAAAAGTTTTCCATGATCAAGCAAATAGTAAAGCAGGCAATGTTGTCTGAAACAGCATGGGGACTAAAATGAATGAATGAATGAATAGGTTCATAGGTTGGTACTAGGCTATCGGCCCTAGGGCCTATACAAGCCTAGCCATAACAATTCCCTGGTTATTTCTTCCCACCTGATGCAGAAAGCCCTGTCTTTTCAGCTTCACCCAGGGATACAGTTTTATTTCCCCTGCAGTCTGGTGATTAACGAAAAAGCACACTCAGGTTGAAGATCGTCCACCATCAGCAAAGTCTTTCCAGGAGGCGATGTGCCATGGACCTCAGAAGAAGGCATAATGTGCAATGATTATGCATGGCAAGTTTCATGTAAGGAAGTAAGAATGCTAAGAAGTAGACTTTTCATTTCTTCCCCAGGGAGACCACACAGGAGCCGGATGGCTCCCTTCCAATTAAGAATGTACACATCTTTCCATTTTTCTTATGTTCTGTTCTTCTAATTTTACCCTCTCTATTGGCATCTGCATAGTTAATATTATGTGTCTTCATTTATTTGCCATTTTAAATCATTTCAAATCAATAAATCCACTGCATCTACTCTGTTGTTTAAGCAGTTGCTGTTTCACACTGCTGAATAATGTAGCGTCAAGCAGTGTTGTTAAGCATTTTAATGTTATTCCATTTATGTAAGAAATGAGTCTGTGTGGTTGTGGATATTCTGGCCTTTCCAATTACAGGAACTGTTTGAAAGCAAGTTCTACTCAGAAGAATGCATTCTGGTAAAACAAATGCAATAAGACGCTTCTTGCGAGGACTCCCTCCCTCCCTTCAGCTCTAAGTAATAAGTAAAAGTGCTCACCTCATTTCCTTTGCTTTCCCTGTAGTTTTGTTGCTCTGCATGGGACTTCTTTTTGTTTGGTTAAAGTATGCTCCCCTGCTGTTAAGAGGAAAAAATGACACTGCTGGATGTTTTTTCTTTATTCCTGCTACTTTGTATCGCTACTTGAACTCGATTACAAGACTAATTTGTGTAGCTGCTAAAGAAAATTCCAGCACTATAATTATGTCTAATTTCCACAGCTTCTATACTTACAGGGCATGGCTCGCAAGATACGAATGCTCTTTAGGTCTTAAAGTTACATTTGAAATTACTTTAATATTATTTCCCTGCACTGCAGAGAGGAAACTGATCTGTGTTTATTGTGCTGCCATTTGGACAGAATAATCTAACAGTGGTCTATGCAGAGCATGAAAGCATGATGCGTTTTAAATAAGTAATGCTCAGCATAAGTCTTTGAATGTGCACAGTGTAAATTTATCTGTAAATGTAGGTGAGAAGAATTCTCCATCCAGTTAGTTTTGTATTTTTCCAGCAGATACACAGGCAATGTGTATACAAAGGTGTCAGACTGGTAATATATAACTTGGAGCTGCCCTTATTCATGTCATTGTAAACCTCATTTGACACCCACTAAATAGATAGGAACAGCAGACCACCCGGTATTGCAGCATCTCACTGATGGGGTATTTCATTATGTTGCACTATATCCCTTGTGAAAAAGCAGTGCAGCCCAATTTGTTAAGGCTTGCTTTTTCCCTCTTTCCACAAACATAATAGTCAAAACTTTCCAGCGAAAAAAAAAGAAAAGAATGCTTTATAGCAGTCCCAGTTAGTCACTTTGGGAGTATAATAACCTCATTGCTGGTTTTAAGTTATACATTTTTATTAAGACATGTCTGCGAGAAAGAAAAAACTGAGGCCTGTGGTAGGGGTAAATCTCATTAGATAGGCTTATCAGTAGGGACATGAGTGGACATTCTGCCTAAGCCTCTGTTCTTTGATGTATTCATATTTGAAATCAAACTTTAACAGAAATAATGCTATTAAAATTAAATCTTTGGCCAAGGTAAGAAGACGAGAAAACCTGAATATATAGTGCATTAATCAAAGATCTAATACATAGCCTTCAACACCAAGAAAAATGCTATCAGACAGCATTGGATAAATTGGGGTACAGCTGAGGAAAATAAAGATAAACATTTGTAATGATCATAATGTATAACATAAATTACTGCAGGCAAAACAGATGAATAGTTAGCGGCTAAAATTAAGTGAATGCAGAGGTATGTGATAAAAACAGATTGAAATATAACAGGATGACTGATTTTGTTGTTGTACTCACCTTACATCTGGCCTTATCTGGAATACTGCATCTATATTTTGGGAATGCATGCTAAATGACATTATGGTACAGAGGGTACACAGTTCTGCTACCAAGACAATGAGCTGAATAGACAAATTATTAGATCTGGAATGTGAAGAAAGGCTGGAGGCTTTTGATGTGCAGAGTCTGAAAGAAAGAGATGTCAGAGGTGCACAGGGGTGAATGATACAGATGTTTAAAGTGCTGAAGGTAGGGCAGGAACTTGGGGCTACTGTTATGGAAGGAGGGGTTTTAAGTGAAGGATCTAAGGTCACTCCACTGAAAGGTTGGTGAATATATAAAGAGCAGAGAAGACTCAGACTCAGGCAAAAATGAAAATGGAAAAGAAGGATAAGTAATTACTGGCTTGTGTCTCGCACAGAGCTGAGTACAGTCGACAGATTATCTGTGAATGACCCCAAATATAGATACATTTTTTTTAAAGAAATTACACCTGAATTGAATGCTTCTACTCTCAAAACACCTAGCCATACTGATTTTAGACTTCTGTGTTTTTAATGATCACCTGTTCTGAAGCTCAGTATCCTGGGGATTGGGGTGGTGTTTTTTAATACATGAAGAGTGCACATAATTCCGATACCTTGCTATTGACTGAAACTGGGGGAGATCTAGTAATCTCTCTCATTTGTAGATATAAAGTGCATTGCTTTACAGGTAAATAGAATATCTACATAACACCTCCTTTACTAACTTGGAAAACCTTTCACATGAGTATGATCTGATATGCATCTAAGTATCCATTTACCTATCTCACTGAAAGTGACCTCTATAATTTACAGGGCCTGATATAAAACCCTAAAAACTAAAACTTTAAACTGACGTCACATTTATGAAAAGAACTGTGAATAATACACACTGATATAGGCCTCAGAAGTGAGTTTTCTTAAAACCCATCTCCTCGCACAGACTATAGACAGTAAGGGTTCAGACATAAGTACCTATAGAACTGTCTGTATTTTCTAGTTTTGGAAATTTCCATTGGTCAGGAATCTGAACATTTATATTTAATGATTCATTCCCTTAGCTTTGCAAGATATAATGGTGTCCTAACAATCAAGATATTAAAAAATACAATGCAGGCAACTATGAGAGATTTTGTAACTGTTTACAACTCTGTCTTGCACATAAAAGACAGACTTATATGATGAGTGAAATCTGGACAGTTCAATTATCTCAGGCATTCTTTATAAAATTGTTTGTTTTACAATTCACAGACCACAATATATGTTTACAGTGTAAAAGAAGCATTTGAAGTAGTTGGTATGCATTATACTTGGCTATCCTGCACACTATTTATATCCACTCTAGAAAAATCTATTTTTACTTCCAGATTTCATGGCTGTTACAGTGATTCTTCATGCTGTCTACAGCCCGTTCACCAATTTATATGCTGATTGCACCAGTGCTGATTCGAAAGTGATTGAATAACATCTGACATGATTTGTTAAATTACATCAGGACATTATTTTCATTTATAAAAGCAGCAATGATTTATTAATGTAGAAGTCATACTGTGAATTGCTTAACATGTCTTTATGGCATTATTCTTTGAATTAATATTAGTTCACCTTGGATATTATTTGTTAAATGAGGTGGAATTTTAATTTTACAAATATATTAGATGTCCTTGTGTACATGCTGAAGATATTGCCAGTGTTACTATACTTATTAAGGAAGATTATAAATGGTTAAAGTGTGACGGCAAGAGTTAATTCTATCTATTGTCTGCTTCTATATGTTTTACCTTACTAAGTTTTAGTGTTTCATTATCATAACCATTGGGAGAAGATGCAGTTGCTTAGCCGCTCAGGACCATGAAATGTAGATTGACCAATAAAAGGGCTTACTTTTAAAACATGTATAATGTAATGAAAGTGGAAACACTTTGGAATCTCTAAATACTGAAATGTCAAATTTCAGTATCTCAAGACCAAAGTGTCGAATCTGCAGATGTGTGAAACTGCAGAATATTGAACCCGGAAATGTCGAACCCGCAGTATTGATGGCGTGTTAGGTAAGTGTGGTGTTTTTAAGGGTTTTGGGGAGGGTTTGTGTGTTTGTGAGTGTGTCGGGGAGTGTTAGGTGTGGGTTAGGGTATGTAGGTGAGAGTGAGTGTGTCAGTGTTTCAGTGTTGATTGTGGTGGTGTTTGTATCTGTGTGTGAGTGTGTCAGTGTTGAGTGATGGTGTTTGTATCTGTGTGATGTCTGTTGGAGTGAGGGGGTGTGGAATGCATGTTGGTGGGGTTTGTGTGTGTTGGTGTTTAGTGCAACCTCAGAGTTAGTATATATAAGTAGGGGGTGTAGGGGGGCTTGCCCCCCTGGTTATAGTAAGTGTGTGTGTGTGTGTGTGTGTGTATGTGTGTGTATGTGTGTGTATGTGTGTGTATGTGTGTGTATGTGTGTGTATGTGTCTGTGTGTGTTTGTATTGTGCGGAGGTAGGTGTGTTTGTGTGTGTGCTTTAATGGTCGCGGTTTTGGGTTTCGCGGTTTTGGTTTTCGTTTTTTTGGTGTTTCGGCTTTATAGTCTCGAAATACTGAAATTCAATATTTCAGTATTTTGAGATTATAAAGTGAATATATGAATATTTTTATTTTTATTTATTTTACATTTGTTGACCGGGATAGTCCGACTGGATGCATGTCCATTTTCAGCGGAGGCCCGGGGAGAAAAGCTCCAAGGGTAAGCAGATACAGCATTACATAATACCAGCATTACATATTACAAACAGATTATTTACAGAGATTACATAAGTAAGCAAGTTAAACAAGTTTCACAGGTTAAAGTTAGTCCTGAGCACAAGTCAGAATTAAATTAAATTACACAGTAAACTGGTTAACAGATTTTTACACATTCGAGTTAGCCAGGCTTGATACATTGACATAGCCAGTTAAGTGACAAATGTTGTTTGAGTCTAGTTTTAAATTGACCTAAGGTGGAAAGTAAGGTAATATCAGCTGGAAGTGAGTTCCAGGATCTACTTACAGAGTTTGCAAAGAGAGAATCACCGGCTGTGTTATTAATTTTGCTAGTCTGAATTAGTAGTTTGTTAGAGGATCGAAGTGGTCTAGGATTGTTATAGGGGGTGATAATATTTTTAAGTGCAGGAATATTGTCCGGATTATAGAGGATTTTATAGGCCATAATCAGTTGGTTATACTGGATTAGGCTAGGTAGTTCAAGCCAACCAAGCTGATTTAGATTGATGCAATGATGTGTCTTAAAGGCAGCCCAGTGGCAAACCTGGCAATGTGGTTGTAGCAAATTGAGAGTTTGTTAAGGACAGTCTTGTTCAAATTCGAGAGTAGAGGGGATGCATACAGAAGGGTTGAAAGAAGGTGAGAGCGAGCTATGGCAATTTTAGCTGGAGGGGTTAGGAAGACTTTTATTCTGTAAAGTGACCCTAGTTTTTTATTGATGGTTTTGATAGTTTGGTTAACATGTTGGTCAAATTTGAGATTATTGTCTATGATGACACCTAATAGTTTTGTAGATGGGTCAGGGGAGATTATTGTGCCATCATTTGATTTTATGGTAAAGGTGAAAGCGGTAGACCTACGTGTTGGTGAAAATAACAGCATTTTAGTTTTTTTGGGATTTAGGATCAGACGATGTTCAGAAAGCCAGTTTTCTATTGTATTAAAGGTGGTCTGGGTAGCTGACCATAACTCTACTGGAGATGTGGCTGAGCAGATCAGAGTAGAGTATACAGCATATTGGATACAGCTGACTTTTGGGATGACAGTATAAAGGTCGTTAATGACGATGGAGAACAGCAAGGGCCCTAGTATAGAGCCTTGTCGTACTCCGAGGGTGTTAGGTAGAAGATTAGAGAGTTTGTTCTGCCAGAGGACAGCCTGCTGTCGACCATTCAGGTAGGATTGAAACCATTGGAGGGCTCCAGTATCTAGACAGAATGTTTGCAGGGTGTGGATTAAAAGTTGGTGATCAACCATATCGAATGCCTTGGAAAGATCCAAAAAGAGGGCTGAGGATATATAATTATTGTTGCGATTATGGTTTATGGTGTTAGTAAAGGCTAGGAGGGCTGAAGTAGTGCTGTGATGAGGATGGAAGCCATGCTGAGTGTCTGCCATAAGGCGATTTTGGATTAGGTGGTGCATGAATTGTCTATGAATACATTTTTCCATAATCTTTGCAAGTGGAGAGAGTATAGCTATTGGCCTATAATTGGAGAATTCAGTTGAGCTGCCTCCTTTGTGAAGTGGGATTACATAGGATATTTTCCAGATGGTGGGAATTTTAGCTTCTACTATGGTTCGATTGATTAGTATTGAGACGGGGTAAGCAATAGCATCAGCTGATTTTTGTAGGTACTCGGCAGGGAGTTGATCAGCAGAAAGTGTAGTGGGTTTTAATTTTTTGATCAAGGTACGGATAAGTGAAGTGGTGACTGGTTGGAAGGTGAATGCAAGTAGGTTTCTCAGGGTGCTACTTTCAGGACCAGGGGAGCTAGGAGGTAGTTGGCTAGCTAGGGCTTGAATTGTCTCAGTAAAGAATTGGTTAAAACTATCAGAAACATCTTCAGGGGTTTTATCAATAGTAGCAGCAGGGATTGGGGTTGAAGTTTGTCCAGGATGTAGTAGATTATTTAAACCTGCCCAAAACTTCTGAGGGTTATTTTGATTTACTGTCTGTAAATTACAGTAGTATTGTTTTTTGTCTTGTAAAATTGATTTTTGGTTTCGTTCCTGGATTGCCTGTATTTAATGTGATCTTGAGGGTCTTTAGAAGAACGCCATAAAGCCCATGCTTTGTTTCTAAGGGTAATTTTGAGTTTAGACTCTATAGAAAGCCATGGTGCAGTTTTTGCCTTGGTTCTCTTTGAACGAACAGGTGCATGCAAATCAAGGATCTCAAGGAATTTGTTGTTAAAGTATGCTACTGCTTCCTCTAAGGGGAGGTGTTTTAGAATAGACCAATTACATGAGTTTAGTTCTTGTTGGAATTTGGCAGGGTCAAAGTTTTTATTGTTTCTAACCATTCTGAGTAAGGGTTGTTGGGAATTAATGGTTTTGTGCTTAATTACATATGTGAGAAGGTGATCACTTAGGCCATTAAGGAGGGTACCAGAGGTTAAAGTTGAGGGTGACTGTTTATGAGTACCCAGTCAACTATACTTTCTTTTTGGTTGGGTTTACCTATCCTGGTAGGGGTGGATATGATTTGTGTAAATGCATGCAGGTTAATATGGGTGGTTGGGGATTCTAAGGAATAGGTGCCCCAGTCTATGTTAAAGTCTCCAAGTAGTAGGGTTTCTTGGGGGTAGTGACATGATAACCAGTGCAGGATATCTTCAAGTGTAGATATATTGTTACCTGGGGGAATGTACATACAGATGATATTAATGCATTTATTTTTATTAAGTTGCAATTTGGTGGCAAGAATCTCAGAGTTATCAATCTGAGGAGGTTGTATTACATCTATGGTGACATTCAACTCAGATTTATAGAGTACAGCTACCTCACCCCCCTTCCTCGAAGCACGATCCAGCCTGTGTATGTTGTACCCAGGTGGTAACACTTCATTGTCTTTCGTGTTAGGTTTTAACCAGGTTTCAGATAAACAGAGAATCTCAGGGGAGTGGACATCCAGAATTGTATGCAATTCATGTACCTTGTTATTAATGCTTCTAATATTGAGATGACAGAACAGGAGAGAGTTAGTTGGCCTATAAATTGTAGGTTTGTAGCTTAGATTACAAGTAGAGGGGGTATGTGTATCTGAAGTGAGTGGGCCAGGGTTGGGGTGAATATCACCACCAAGTATTAGGTTGAGTCTATACTTGGTGATGAACTTCAGGAATTAGTTTATTAGTTTGTGGTAGTGTTTGGATCTAGAGCTAATCTGCCTGGGGTTGAGATGTTGATAGACTGAACAAGATGTTGGATAGGATCTGGTACTGTAAGTATGGTTGAAGGTGGAAGGAGCTGGGGTGATAGTATGGCCTTTTGGGACCTGAAATCCCGTAAGAAACTGGTTTTCATACAAGGTAAGGAGGTATGGTGTGAACAAGAGGGGTAGTAAAGAGGAGTATATCATTATATGTGATTCAGCTAGTGAGTGAAGGAACTGTTTTACCTGGTGATGCAACACCGGAAGATAGAGTGGTGAGGTAAAGGTACTGGAAGGGGGGATGGGAGAATGCCAGATGAAAGCTAATAGGTGCTATTAAATGTAGGTAGTAGAATAGGGGTGGGTGGAATTATCCCAGATGAAAGCAGATAGGATCAAGAAAGTGGGGGAGTGGCTATAGTACTATAAATTTAGAGGTACTGGGGGTGGGAGGAAATTGGGGGCAGGGAGGGGAGTGAAGAGAGCCAGAGCGTAGCGAGGGCGAACGTAGATGGGCTATTGCAGTTTACAAGGTTTCCTAAGGTGTCCTAAAGCTATAAGGTAAGTATTACAGCTCTAATGTAAGAGTCACTTTACTGCAGTTACAGGGGAAGGAGGCAACCACTCAAGTAGAAACAAAGAGCCCTATGGCTGACCAATATGGTGACCTGCTTAATTACAAAGCACTGTAAGTGAAAGCTTAACAAATGCTTTTTGTGTAACTTACTCTGTTTAAATGTTGAAAACAACTGATTGCAGTCCTGTAGACACCGTTTTGTAGGGAACTGTAGAGTTCAGCTAGGAAATGAGGAAAAGCAGAAATTCTAGGATAAGCATGAAGACAACAACAGGCAGTTATTATATAATAATGCATTCAGAAAGGTTTGGTGGGGGGGTAAAGTAGCATACTTCTGAACGAACTAAGATTTATAGCTAAGAAACCTAAGCAAGAGAGCAATTCAGTAAATAAACACTTGCCAGATTTTAAAGATATACGAGAAAAACTAAATCAATTATTCACAATTGTACAACTAGAAAATTGCCAGTAAAAGCACTTCAGGTATAGCTAGCCCAAGTTATTCAAGTCATAAAAGCACTTCTTCAATGTGTGTGTGCAATTTAAACAGTAAAAACACATGCAGCAAGGAGGAGCTCTGATTATACACTTTCTCTAGGTACAGGTTCAGTTTAAACACAAATATTACCACCGAAATTCAGTAAAGTCACTAGCTACTTATAGAGCCTCTGAAAAACAAAATAGAGCAGTCTGTGCAGAATCAGAATTTAGCAGCAGGTCATTCAGTTACACAAAAAACAGTAAAAGATCCATACAATGAAGAAACTTACACAAAGTCACACCAGGTCAGCCAAGGGGGGAAGAGAGAGGGAAATCCTAAGTACCTAGATTTGAAAATGATGCCTGTACTGAATTGTAGCAGTTTAACCTGTTTGAGGAAAGAGGGGGGTGGGGGAAAAGAGAAGGCAGTGGGAGTGGTAACAGTTAATACCCTGATTGACTCAAGACACCACATCAGAGATAAGTTGAAATCTGCACTCAGCACTGTGTTATTTGCACTTAGTGCTTCAATGTTACTTGCACTCAGCACTGTAATTTCACTTATGTTTAGCAGGAAAGACAGACCAACAGTATACAAGTTTGGGAATTTTTTTTACAAGGTTTCCTAAGGTGTCCTAAAGCTATAAGGTAAGTATTACAGCTCTAATTTATGAGTCAATTTACTGCAGTTACAGGGGAAGGAGGCAACCACTCAAGTAGAAACAAAGAGCCCTATGGCTGACCAATATGGTGACCTGCTTAATTACAAAGCACTGTAAGTGAAAGCTTAACAAATGCTTTTTGTGTAACCTACTCTGTTTAAATGTTGAAAACTGATTGCAGTCCTGTAGACACCATTTTGTAGGGAACTGTAGAGTTCAACTAGGAAATGGGAAAAGCAGAAATTCTAGGATAAGCATGAAGACAACAACAGGCAGTTATTATATAATAATGAATTCAGAAAGGTTTGGTGGGCGGGTAAAGTAGCATACTTCTGAACAAACTAAGATTTATAGCTAAGAAACCTAAGCAAGAGAGCAATTCAGTAAATAAACACTTGCCAGATTTTAAAGATATACCAGAAAAACTAAATCAATTATTCACAATTGTACAACTAGAAAATTGCCAGTAAAAGCACTTCAGGTATAGCTAGCCCAAGTTATTCAAGTCATAAAAGCACTTCTTCAATGTGTGTGCGCAATTTAAACAGTAAAAACACATGCAGCAAGGAGGAGCTCTGATTATACACTTTCTCTAGGTACAGGTTCAGTTTAAACACAAATATTACCACAGAAATTCAGTAAAGTCACTAGCTACTTATAGAGCCTCTGAAAAACAAAATAGAGCAGTCTGTGCAAAATCAGAATTTAGCAGCAGGTCATTCAGTTACACAAAAAACAGTAAAAGATCCATACAATGAAGAAACTTACACAAAGTCACACCAGGTCAGCCAAGCGGGAAGAGAGAGGGAAATCCTAAGCACCTAGATTTGAAAATGATGCCTGTACTGAATTGTAGCAGTTTAACCTGTTTGAGGAAAGAGGGGGGTGGGGGAAAAGAGAAGGCAGTGGGAGTGGTTACAGTTAATACCCTGATTGACTCAAGACACCACATCAGAGATAAGTTGAAATCTGCACTCAGCACTGTGTTATTTGCACTCAGTACTTCAATGTTACTTGCATTCAGCACTGTAATTTCACTTATGTTTAGCAGGAAAGACAGACCAACAGTATACAAGTTTGGGAATTTTTTTTTACAAGGTTTCCTAAGGTGTCCTAAGGCTATAAGGTAAGTATTACAGCTCTAATGTAAGAGTCAATTTACTGTAGTTACAGGGGAAGGAGGCAACCACTCAAGTAGAAACAAAGAGCCCTATGGATGACCAATATGGTGACCTGCTTAATTACAAAGCACTGTAAGTGAAAGCTTAACAAATGCTTTTTGTGTAACCTACTCTGTTTAAATGTTGAAAACAACTGATTGCAGTCCTGTAGACACCGTTTTGTAGGGAACTGTAGAGTTCAGCTAGGAAATGAGAAAAGCAGAAATTCTAGGATAAGCATGAAGACAACAACAGGCAGTTATTATATAATAATGCATTCAGAAAGGTTTGGTGGGAGGTAAAGTAGCATACTTCTGAACGAACTAAGATTTATAGTTAAGAAACCTAAGCAAGAGAGCAATTCAGTAAATAAACTCTTGCCAGATTTTAAAGATATACCAGAAAAACTAAATCAATTATTCACAATTGTACAACTAGAAAATTGCCAGTAAAAGCACTTCAGGTATAGCTAGCCCAAGTTATTCAAGTCATAAAAGCACTTCTTCAATGTGTGTGTGCAATTTAAACAGTAAAAACACATGCAGCAAGGAGGAGCTCTGATTATACACTTTCTCTAGGTACAGGTTCAGTTTAAACACAAATATTACCACAGAAATTCAGTAAAGTCACTAGCTACTTATAGAGCCTCTGAAAAACAAAATAGAGCAGTCTGTGCAGAATCAGAATTTAGCAGCAGGTCATTCAGTTACACAAAAAACAGTAAAAGATCCATACAATGAAGAAACTTACACAAAGTCACACCAGGTCAGCCAAGGGGGGAAGAGAGAGGGAAATCCTAAGCACCTAGATTTGAAAATGATGCCTGTACTGAATTGTAGCAGTTTAACCTGTTTGAGGAAAGAGGGGGGTGGGGGAAAAGAGAAGGCAGTGGGAGTGGTTACAGTTAATACCCTGATTGACTCAAGACACCACACTAGAGATAAGTTGAAATCTGCACTCAGCACTGTGCTATTTGCACTCAGTACTTCAATGTTACTTGCACTCAGCACTGTAATTTCACTTATGTTTAGCAGGAAAGACAGACCAACAGTATACAAGTTTGGGAATTTTTATTTACAAGGTTTCCTAAGGAGTCCTAAAGCTATAAGTTAAGTATTACAGCTCTAATGTAAGAGTCAATTTACTGCAGTTCAGGGGAAGGAGGCAACCACTCAAGTAGAAACAAAGATCCCTATGGCTGACCAATATGGTGACCTGCTTAATTACAAAGCACTGTAAGTGAAAGCTTAACAAATGCTTTTTGTGTAACCTACTCTGTTTAAATGTTGAAAACAACTGATTGCAGTCCTGTAGACACCGTTTTGTAGGGGAATATATATTGAGTCTTTTGGCTCAGAGCATCTATGCAAAGTCTTTGGGCCCAGTTATTAAAAAAAGTTAGAAGAAAACATATACAAGTTGTGACATCCCGGCACTGGCCCAGTAATCAAGGAACATCAATCCTCACCACAAGCACCAGTGAGGGACGTGAACATTGGAAGGATGACAAGTACACACACACAGTAAAGTACAATTTCCCTTAAAAGCACACAGAGATCGCAGTCAGTCTGGGGCTGTTTTCTTCCTCTCTTTCCAGATCTCCAATAAGACTCCCCACTGGCACAGCTATATGGTTGAGATCTCAGCCAAGTGTTCAAGACAAAACCTCCAGCACCCTCTCTGTCCAACCAGTGCTTTATGTCCCTGCTCAAGTAGCACACACACACGCACACACGCACACGCGCACACGCGCACACGCGCACACGCGCACACGCGCACACGCACACACACGCACACACACACACACACACACACACACACACACACACACACACACACACACACACACACACACACACACACACACACACACACACACACACACACACACACACACACACACACACACACTTTGAGAGGTTCACTAGCTATGCTCCCTTCTGCCCAGACTAAAAGTTAGTTAGCATTGCCACTAACCAGCTCTTACTTATCAGCTACCATAAGAAGCTTACCAAAGGGTGACCGTTCTACTGCATAATGTACTATTATCCAAACAGTAAGTGTGTCTAAGACTAAGGCTATTTAAGAGTGGCCTGTACAGTGTTACCAGTTCTAGAGCTTAAATATCTCTATAAACAAAACCAGCTACAATTAAAAGGTTTAAATAAATTTAAGAATAAATAATAAAAGCACAGGACAATACTCATTAACTCAACACAGTGACAGCAGAGTTCAGAATTGCAGGAACTACTTTAAAACAACATTGCAGGACAGTCTCATATCAATGCAAAAAATATCTAGACTGATCTTACTATTTTCCTATCTATCTCTAAGAGCGATACTATGATCTAAGTCTTACTTATAGAGCAAGTCAAGAAGTGTTGAATGGATGTTTACAGTTCCAAGACAAGATACAAAATGCACTGACTCTCTCTCTGAGATAGTTCTTAAATTAATAATACACATTACTACTAGGTTAGCTAGATGACATCACTATTTGACACCTGCCTCTAGTTCCCAAGCTAAACAGATACCAACAGAATTTAACATGTCTCTATGAAAAATACTTATCTCTTAGAAGCTTGCCTAAAACTGGAAGTTGTAAAACAATTAACACTTTTACATTTTAAACCTAGTAATTATTTCTGTCTTAAGACAATAGAAAGAAACTCTAGCTGTAGATATTCTGTCTTCTTGCTGAAACAGAGATAACACAATCATAAACAGTTTCAGCTTATTTTCTTGAAGGTTTGCAAGTTAACTCTGTATGTTACAGCTTCTTACTATCAAAATATACATTTGCATAGGCATATAGTTTATACACATTTCTGGTCTTTTCCAGCAGGGTACACTAGTTACATTCTTGAAGCTTAGCAAAGAACATACAGTTTTCTTACATTTGTAGGACAAGTATACAAATGATATTACTATTCACCATGACATAGAATTATTTATGAAATTCTAGCTAGCTGGGCTGGCAGCCTTCACACAAGTAATAAAGAATATTTTGCTGATTCAGTATGCTAATATTGATGCTCATAGTTCTGCCTTTTCCATTTGCCATATATTACTCCATACTGAGGCATCCATATCCATGGCCATCACATTAGGAATGGCCACTCAGCCAAGGCGAATTGCCCAGCAGAAACACTGGTAAGCATAGTGTGCCTGTAATAAAGAAAAACTTCCTTAAAATGGAAAGTATAGTTTCAGTACAAACTCTATGACCTAAATAAGGAGAAAATGATATAATGAAATACCTTAGGCAGCAAAAGATAAGAATTGTGAATCCAGATAAGGGGGTGGGATGATCATTATGGATATACATCAGTATAATAGTAAAATGTATAACACATTGGATAGGATACTTATAAACTAGTAACAAAAAAAGGCAAATTAACAGTGAACATAGAAAGATTAATTCTAACATACAGGATTTGTTTATTGATAAGAGAATTGATTTAGATATTTATAACTATTTGCATATGCTATCCCCAATAACTCCAATTATATTCAGTGTCTCTACGATCCATAAGAACATACAGGAACCCCTTATGTGTCCTATTGTTGATGGGAGGAATTCCATCACATATTCCTGTTCTAAGTTCCTTGATAGCAAACTAAGAATTGTTGATTGATGAGAGACACATTTGTAAAGGTTCATGGAGTTTTTTGTAAGTGATTAACCAGCTCCAATATAATGCTGAGGGTGTATTTTTAACCACTGATATAAGGGACCTGTATACAGTTATCCCCCCAGGATATAGGAATTCAGTGGATAACAGAATTCCTATTGGAAAAAGGTTTGAAGCAGAAAGATATTAACTTGTATGAAGAAGTATTTGAGGCAGTGTTTAGTAATAATTATCTGTACTTTGAGGGGATATTATTACCTGCAAAATACAGGGTTTGCAGGGGGTTACCCTTGTGTGGCCATTTTTGCCAAAATTGGAATGGCCCAATGGGAACGTAAATACATTCTGAACAATGACCTAGTAAAGGATACATTTTCATTATATGTACACTATCTAGATGACATTTTTATTGTCTGGAATAATGGGGTCAAGAATATTGAGGCTTTTATTTATTATATCAATAGAATAACAGATTTTTTTAACCTTTACTTATAAAAAAAACACTGAGCAGACAGCTTACTTGGATGCATTATTGGAAAAGGATGGGGAAAATTAGAGATAGATATCAAGGATTTTTAGGAAGAACACACATTCTAATGCTTTCCTGCATTTTACCAGTTCACATCCCTATTAATAGAAGAGGTCCGTAATTACATGACAACTGGTTATGGCTGCTAGAATGATATCCCTGGAACATCAATTTTTGCATGAATGTAGGAATTTAATGAATATGTTTAGCAAGAGGGGCTATCCCCCTCTTTGTTGTAGGAATTGATTAACGAAGTGCAGTATAAAATAGCCAAGGGGATTTACAAGCCCATATTACATAATGAGACACTAATAAGTACATGAGTAGGAAAAGCTCCACTCGACACATATATTGATATGACAACCTCAAACACCACCCACACCTACACAGCACACACCCACATATGTGGCGATCCTCAACAAAAACATACCCAAACAAAGGAGACCTCCAAGGCAAAAGCCTCAGAGTCAAAAACACCCGTGATCTCCACAGCCCTCCACACCACATACCATGCATAGTTCACACAACTTTCTCACAACCACTAAGGCTTAACTATAAACCCAACATATTAGTCATAGATGACTCCATTAGTCATAGGTGACTCCATTGTGAGACACATAGATGTGCCTCTCACCAGGCTGTATAAGGAGAAAGTCATGGTTAGTTGTCTGTCAGAGGCCAGAATCTGCCATATCACACATTCAATCAAGTCTCTCAACAGGTACTGTTATGACTCTGTCATAGTCCATGTTGTAGTGAATGACTTCAGACATGATTGGACTTGGTGAGTATGTGCCCCAGGCAGGTATGTCCCTAGTCTTAAGCAGCATTCTACTGCCACCCAGAATGATGCCTGAATATGTACAGAAAATGACTGACTTTAACAATTGGCTTAATTTCTGGTGTTATTCCAGGGGGATCCAGTACCTGACAGCCTGGGAAGATATGATCAACAGACCATGATGCTTTGCCAGAAATGGCTTGCCTTTCTCTCACCTGGGCTTCAGGCTTCTGGCAAAGGCTCTTGCCTCCCCTATAGTGCCTTTTTTAGGAAAAGTGATGTGGTTAAAACTACCAACATAAAAATTTATCAAAACACAACTTAAAGGTCATGCTGCTAAACACTAGAAGTCTACACATGAAACTACACTCATTGCAAGCATTCATAACACTGGAAAATGCTGACATCTGTGCAGTCACAGAAACCTGGTTCAAAGCTGTGGAAAGCACCCCATCCTTACTCATCCTATCATACATTCAGACTCCAAACTGTGGGTAGTAAAGCCAAAGGCGGTGAAGTTTCAATATATATTAAAGACATACACACCTCCAGGCTGGTCAAACAGTATGATGCACAGGAGACACTCCAGGTGCAGACAACTATTGACAAGACCCCTATACAAATCATAGCTAGCTACCAGCCCCCAAATCTGACCCAAGATGCCCAAGCTGCCTATCTAGACCTCTTCGAATCTAACAAGATTCAACCCTTCACCCTGATTCTGGGTGACATTAACTACCCAAACATAGACTGGAAGAACTACTCTTACCAGAACACAAATGCCCAGAGATTCCTCGATTTTGTCAATGCAAATGTTTTGGAACAGCTAGTCAATACCCCCACAAGAGGTGGTAATATCCTGGACTTGGTATTAACCAACATGAGTAACCACTGCAGCAACCCTGCAGTATCATCCTCCCTTGTAAGATCCGAGCATAAAATGGTCATGTTCAAAGTCACCATCTCCCCCGACTCCCCTCTAGCTAGGGTCAATCAAAAAAACTTCTCCAGAGCTGATTACAGCCTCCTGAGGGATGGTATAAACAGCTTCACAGCCTCTCTAGGAACTGGCACCAGTATCCAGAACTATACCAAATTACTATATGAACATTTATATAGATGCATGAAATCATGAATATCTGACAGGATTAAATCATCCTCCACAAGGAATAGTAAATCTGTCTGGTGGACATCTGCAATAAATAAACTCTATAGCAAAAGAAAAAAATTGCTGTCCAGGAGCAAGAAGGAGCAGATGCCCAGTTGGAAGCAATCTTTCCTTAGCCTAAACAAGCAAATAAGAACACTAGTGAAATCCACCAAAGCATCTACTAGAGACAGTCATAAGGCCTTCTTCACATATGTCCATAATCTCAAAGGAAGCACCCAGATCTGTGCAGAACTGGTGGTCAAGGACACCACATAGACAAATGCTGTCGATATAGCAAACTTGCTGGCTGACAGATTCAGTGAAAATTTCACCCCTCTGCCCCCCCATCAGTAAATCAGGACATTCCCAGTACCTGCCCCCTTCCCTTTATATCAAGGGATCAGGTCATCACTGCTCTCTCAAAGGCAAAAAATACAGCCTCCTTGGGACGTGATAACATCCCAGGCTGCATCCTACATGAACTCAGGCAGGAACTTGCAGTACCATTAGGCACCTTATTCAACCAAAGCCTGAGTACTGGCTTTGTCCCAGCTGAGTGGAGGACAGCCACTGTCATCCCTTTACACAAAGGTGGAGCATCCACTGATCTGGGAAATTATAGACCAATCAGCCTAACTAGCCTGATCTGCAAGGCCATGAAACGGATTATCATGGACCTCATTAACAAGGACATTGGCAACCTCCAAACACTTGATCCCACACAATTTGGCTTTGTCAAGAGGAAGTCATGTCTGTTAAATTTGGTTGACTTTTGTGAAACAGTCACCAAAGCCATGGATGAGGGGAAGACAGTGCACACTCCCTACCTTGACCTGGCCAAAGCCTTCGACACTATTCCACACTCAAGCATAATAGATAAACTCTCTCATCTAGGCATCAATCCATACATTACCAGATGGGTAGCCAACTGGCTCACTGCCAGAACCCACCTAGTCAAAATAGGGGAAGCCACCTCAAGCAGTAGACCTGTATCGAGTAGCGTACCCCAGGGTTCTGTCTTGGGTCCTCTGTTATTTGGGATATACTTTTTTGAGATACAGGCCAAAACCAGTGCACTATGGCTGACCATGTTTGCAGATGATTGCAAGTTGGAAGCTGTCATCAATTCCCCTAGTGACATTGACATCTTCCAAGAGAGTCTCACCCAAACAAATGACTGGTGCCAGAAACATGGCCTCAAGCTGAATACAAATAATGCATCATCATCCCCTTTGGGGAGAGAGATGTCCCCACAAATTATCACATTAATAATAATGTTCTAAGCACGCAGTCAGTCGTGAGGGATTTGGGCACCCAGATTGAGAGCAGCCTGACTTTTGACCACCATGTTGCTTCCATTGCACGGAAAGCTTTCTACATGGCCCACCTCATAAGCAAGGGTATCTTATCCAGGCACAAGGAGGTCATAACATCCCTGTATTCTTCCCTTATAAGGCTCATTATTGAGTACAATGCCCCATTCAGCATGTACCTTGCAAAGCACATGCAGCAGCTGGAGAGACCACAGAGGTTCCTTACCAGGAGAATCCAGGGCCTCAAAAATATACCATACACAGATAGGCTAAAAGCCCCATCCCTCTACTCTGATTCATACAGACTCCTCAGAGGTGACCTCTGTCTGGCATACAAGGCAATCTCGGACCCCTCCTTGATGCGACTGCTGCATATCCACAAGTCAAGCTCCACTTGAGTACCCCACACACGCGGCCTCAACCTGGTCTGTGACATCAATAAGACTTGCTGGCGGGACAGATTTGTGTCCCACAGACTCCCTCATCTATGGAATAGACTCCCTCTCAACGTCAAGCAGAATATCTCTTTACCCCTTTTTAAGTGCAATCCGGATAACTGGATGGGAAATAGAAAATACATCCCTGGGATTCCACCTGTGTTCCTGCTGAACAGGGGCATCGGGTGCTGATTTGCCTATGCATGGGCTAAACTGTTGGCTAGCCTTATAAGGACCTCAGAACCAATAGCCTAATAACTTCCTATGATCCTATCAGCCTATGATAACAAATGATATAAGTTACTCCACAAATTTCATTACTACTTATAACAGCCATCATAAATGGCTTAGATGGATACTTTGTAAGAATTGGGTAGTATTGGATGAAAATGGGTTTGTTAGAGATAGGATTGGTGGAAATCTACCGTTACTTTTAGGAGGGGTATAAATCTAAAGAATATTTTGAGAATTCTTGGATGAAAAAAAAGGTTAGAATGCCTCATATGAAAATATGTGGTTTCTGTCCCTATAGTAAGCTTATTAATAGAGTGGGTTGATTTGTCATTACTGGATCCCAATATAAATTGAAAGGGGTATACGATTGCAAAATGAAGGATGTTGTGTGTCTTGCTTTATGTCAGTCATGCCCTTGTTTTTACGTGGGCAAGACTGAACATAGAATAAAAGAACTTACATATGAACATGAATATAATATGAAAAAAGCAAATTACATAATGCCTTGGCTAAGCATGCATCAGCTAATCAAGGAACTTCTTTTACATATATGGTAATCGAAGCAGTAAATAATGATAGTAGAGGTGGACCGTGGATGCTTCATCTAGAGAAAAGGGAGCTGATTTGGCAAATTGTTCTTAATGGTTAACAGTCTTCTGAAAATTAAAGCTTTGGCCAGATGAGTAAGAAAAGGGATACATGTATTGACTGTTTAATAAAAATAAAATATATTTTAATTTCTATATACACTTTTAATTGTAAAAAGAATTTTAAGTTTAGGTGGGGTACTGATGGTTTGAATCGGGCTCCTGTTATTTTGAAGGAGTGAATCAAAGGTGACGATTAGTATGCTTATTTACTGGTATTTGCAATAACACTAACTTTTTTAAAACAGGGTAAGGTACTATTTTTGTATTGGTGTATTTTTTAGATATATTTAACTTATCAATGTATTTTATTATAAATAGTTGTATTTATTATGAACTATTTACTTTCGGAACATTCAAATTTTTGTTCTGTTCAAAAGTATGAGGGGAAAGAAGTATGACACTGAATCACCTGATGAGGTAGCGGTGAACTTAAATTGAGTTACCACATGGTTTAAATTGTCTGAAGAAGTTCATGTAATGAGTTGTGAATGAAAGCTCTTACAACAGTTACCATTTTATTATTTTGATTACGAATTAAAAGTACTGAATTTTTAAATATTGATTTCTTCTTGAGGCCCTAACGCTTGTTTGGTTTCAGCGGTTTGTCTTTGTTTTTGTTTGCTTTTTCCAATTATGCTAATGAGACAATGTAGGGCAAATGTCTCTGAACTGTATATTTAATACAATGTATTACAATGTGTACCACACCTAGCCTGCACTATGAGACTCATACCTGCTTGTATAGATATGTAGTAGATTGAAAATTGGTCTGTGCATGCCTGTGCAGGTCTGTGATCTTGATGGGATGCAGAATTCTTGTAATACATTCTGTGGCCCCTAGGAGTGCCATGCAACTCAATGCCATGATTTGCAGTGTGTTTGCAAACTATTGTACATTAAAGTGCTATGGAAATGCTCAATACCTCTTGTGGCAAAAGCACCTGATTGCCTCCCCCTTTGTCCATGTTTATTTTTGTCACATTGTTCTGTTCTCATAATTTGCTTTGATGTAAATCCATTACCGTTTTCTGCCTGATATCAACCTGTGAAGTGGTCCCGGTGTCTGGAGTGTCTGAGTTTGGAAGGACTCCCTCATGGTACAGGAGGGAGACAAAATATCTCTCCACCTCCTGCATCAACACCACAATGAATGCCTGCTGGGAAACTCCTCTGAGGTTCCCCAGTACTAGGTGGTTGCCTGGGACTGCCTTGTGAGGTGTTGACTGATACCATGGGTATCACCCTTTCTGGTGAGCACTGTCAGTATTATTACAGTGACCGGAATGGCACCATCCTGACCTGCTCTACCACTGGGAATAAAAAGATGGCTAGAGGAAGCCAAAGTTTTGCAGTAAGTGTGAGCAGCTCTGTAATTGCTTATACAGAGATAGGCATTCTTGTGCAGCTCTCTGCAGTCATTGATCTTTATGGACGTGTGTTATTTTTTTCTTTTTTCTCTTCTGGCTGTTTTTTATCACCTGGGAAGACTATAGAAATTTGTTGATATGCCAGAGGATGCATAAATGCATGTCTGTCCAGGCGATGGACTGCATTTATGGAACTGATGGTATATAACCATATGCTTTGCTGTTCATATTTGTATTGCTCACAGTTTCTATCACCATTTCTTATAGATTTGTTTTGCTTTATGTGTCTTATAGCTTGTAACTATAGGTAGAACTGTTCTGCTGTCCCTCCTGCTCCCAGGTGTTTCCAATAGTATCATGGTGCTGCAGACTGGGCTAACACTTCTGTCAAGACTGCCATCATCTGCTTTGGACCTGCATGGTTGGCCTCATTCAGTACTATATCTCTGTTGCCCCACTCTGCCATGAATACACACTGCCCTTGTCAGCCTGACATGGCTTACTCTTACACCGGGCATTCATCTGCCTGTGCTTATGTCAGTTACACCTGGTATAGGAAACCAATAGAATGAACTGCAGGTGCACAGGCCAAAAAATTGAAAGCACAACCACAAAATGGCCAGCACCATTAGAGTGAAAAAAACAAACTTTAATGTGGCAGCCCCAGCACATTAGTGTATAAAAACACTATAAAAGCATACTGGTTTTGGCATTAATATGCCTTCATCAGTGCAATCCAGGTTACACATGTGCATTTAGCTACTAGGTTGTTGCATGAAGCTTCATGGTGACTGACATATGTCAGGTTAAGGTATTATCACAGCATACCTTTTGGAATGCTGAGTGAAGGTATATACGGCATGGTCATTTATGTTAGTCCTCTATATTGATTTTGGTTTGCCATTGCATTCTTAACTTAATTTTATTCTTTCTGGTCTGTATCACCACACATTGTAACACACAGTACTGATAACTGCTTTTGCTTTTGATTTTGTTTTTGTTTTTCTCTTTATTGTTGTATTCTTCTTTTTATTTGTCCTTTGTTGCTTTGTTTCTCTCTATTTACATTCATATTTTATGCAGTGTCATCCATGGCAGTGAATGATATGTGGCAGAGGCTACTGCACTGTGCATCTGCCTTGTCACTACCCTGTGGTATTGAAACCCACCTCTCTGCAGGGTGACAAAGGTGATTCTTCAGGTATGACATGGAGAGTTCAATAGTGTCCTCTGTTGTCCTGTCTTTGGTGGGGGTGTATGCTCCTCATTAGTGGGTATCACCCGTGGGTCCCACCGGGTCTGCTGGCAGGAGGCAGAAGACTAGAGGATGGCTTTGGAGAACTGGCAACTGGACAGCTGCACTAGAAGCCTGGAGTATGTCCTTGTGTAACTTGCAGAGTCATACAGCTTATTGGCTCTGATCAGTGGGCTGATAACAGTGGCTGTACACAGCTATAAGGATGATCACAGAGCTGAATGACATCTCAGTGGGTGCAGCCTTGTGCAGCTTGGCAGTCAGCCATTGCCCCACCCTATCCTTTATCAGTTTGCAGTCCATTCGTCCCCATCACTAACTGCCCTCCATCTTTCTGTCTATGTCATTCCTTTTTGGCCCCCATTTATGACAGCACTTCCCTTATTGATCTTTGTGTTTTGTGTTAGTATATCTTATACTTGAAAATCTAATAAAATGGGTGCTTGTCCCACATACCCACCCCATGCCACTCTTCCTTTTTCCTTGCCATTCTGTATTTCTTCTGCTTGCTCTTCCCCCTTTCTGCCTGTTCTATATACCCATTTACTTCTCATTTGTAATATAGTAGGGACGTTGCTGTGTATCTTGTATGTGGGCTCTCATCTGTGCTTGTACAGTTGCACTGTTGTGCATGTAAATGGATATTGTTGTAAGCACATTACATGCACCCTACTGTGTCCATGCAGTAACATGATTCACTGTGGCATTGTCTAATCTTATAATCTGTTCTCATCTCACCAACAGATTGTCTGCTTACTCAGACCTGGTTATAGACTTCAACTGCATTCTTAATCACTATCATGTCACATTGCACTACTCTGAATGTGCTATTTTCTATGTACAATCCTGCATAAGCAATTGTTCTGAATGCCAGCCTGAGTCTTTACCCAGAAAGTATATTACATATATGTTGTACAAATTCAACATTGGAGCACAATTCTCATTTTTGTTCATTGTTTTATGAGCTAGATTAGTAAAAACTGTATGTGTGAAATCTGTGGAAAAACACTGTATACCGTAAATGAAATATTGATCCTGTTTTTAATGTGTCAGCATAATGTCATACATCTATCAGCTTTAAATATTTTGACTTCCAAATTAATCTACAGTATGTCTTTCATGTCACCTTGTGCTTGTGGCAGTTTAATTTTTAAAATGTAGGCCCAAATTGCTTTTTATAATCAAAGAATAAAGAATAGCACTGCACTATAAAAATGCCTTAAAAGGAGGATATAACCTTTTTTCCAGCTTTGGTAATGATAGAGGGCTATAAATCATATACAATGAAGATTTGTAGAAAATTCTTAATAACCGTTAAATTTATAAGCATCCCATGAATTATTAATAACTAATAACGTTATAAGCAACCCATGTATTATTAATAACCATTAAAGTTATAAACATGCCATGAAGTATTAATAATTATTAAAGTTAGAAGCATCCCATGTATTATTAATAATTAATAAAGTTATAAGATTCCCATATATTATTAATAACCATTAACGTTATAAGCATCCCATATATTATTAATAACCAATGAAGGTATAAGTATCCCATGCATTATTAATAGCCAATAACATTATAAGCATCAGATGTATTATTAATGACCAATAACATTATAATCATCCCATGTTTTATTAATAACCATTAAATTTATAAGGATCCTGTGCATTATTAACCATTAAAATTATAAGCATCCCATGCATTATTAATAACCAATAACATTATAAGCATCAGATGTATTATTAATGACCAATAATGTTATAATCATCCCATGTTTTATTAATAACCATTACATTTATAAGGATCCTGTGCATTATTAATAGCCATTAGCATTATAAGCATCCCATGCATTATTAATAACCATAATGTTATAAGCATCCCATGTATTATTAATAACCATTAAAGTTATAAGCATCCCGTGTATTATTAATAACCAATAAAGGTATAAACATCCCATGTATTATTAGTAATCAATAACGTTATAATTATTCTGTACATTATTAATGACTAATAAAGTTATAAGCTTCCCATGCACTCTTAATAACTAATAAAGTTATAAACATCCCATGCATTATTAATAAACAATAACATTCTAAGCATCC
The DNA here is from genome assembly GCF_019279795.1 of Protopterus annectens. Classification (NCBI taxonomy): domain Eukaryota; kingdom Metazoa; phylum Chordata; order Ceratodontiformes; family Protopteridae; genus Protopterus; species Protopterus annectens. The sequence goes on from NC_056725.1 coordinate 422,244,234, forward strand.
CATGTATTATTAATACCCAATTAAGTTAAAAGCATCACATGTATTATTAATAATCATTAAAGTTATAAGCACCCCGCATATTATTAATAACCAATAAAGTTATAAGCATCCAATGTATTATTGATAACCATTAAAGTTAAAAGCATCCCACATAGTATTAATGACAAATAAAGTTCAAATAACAAATAACATTATAAGCATCCAATGTATTATTAATTATCATTAAAGTTATAAGCATCCCATGTATTATTAATAACCATTAAAGTTATAAGCATCCCATGTAATATTAGTAACCAATAAAGTTATAAGAATCTCATGTGTTATTAATAATGAATATGTTATAAGCATCCATTGTATTATTAATAACCAAGATAAAGAAAAATAAGTGCTGCTACCGTCTAAAGGTTGTAATTCCCAATGAGAAAAGTATCAAAACCAAAACTGGACACAACCACCACGATGTTATAAAACCAGTATTTAATGTCGAAGTAAAACAAAATGAGATAAAATAAGCGCTTTCACATGCTACACAGGCATGCTTCTTCAGATTTCACAAACACATTTTCAAACAGTTCTTAAGTACTAACTGCACAACCAAATAATTGAATAATGGATACAATAATTGAATTCAATAATTGATTGATTGAGCAAGCAATATTTTAAGGCAACCAGCTCCTGGTTGAAAGCCAGATATAAAGTGAATCATATATAATGAAATGTGTGTATGTGTATCCTGAATACAAGAAATACAAAAAATACAATGTGATAAATAGTATAAAGTAATAATAATTGACTAACTAAAAATTGATAATTTAAACAAAACACAATTTGCAACATCATATTACACTATCCGATGTAAAAACACTATTTACTAAAATGCGTGTACTAATGTACATCTGCACCCAGGGTATAAATTTGGGTCCTTAAGCATGTCCAGTGCTTATAATTCATTACCTCTTAAAACATTAATGGAGGGAATATTAATAATATATATAGTATGTAGTATAAAAATACTATATATATATATATATATATATATATATATATATATATATATATATAGTTGAATCCAAAAATACATCTAAATACGTGCATCCAGTATTGGTTTAATGCTAACAGACTGGTTGAGCCCTGGTTCTACATGTGCTCTCATTCTAAAGATCCATTCAAGCTCAACTGATTCTAAGTGATTCAGGTTACTGCCCCCTCGTTTATTCTGTAATATCATCTGTAGCACCCTGAACCTAAAAGTATGACCTACATTTAAGCTAACATGTCTGGCCAACGCGTTCTGGTTGTTCATTTTCCTGATATCATATATATGATTATATATTCTGTCTTTTAACCTCCTCGCTGTCATGCCCACATAAAACCCTGTACATTTTGTGCATGTAGCTAAGTAAATTAGATTCTTACTATCGCATGTAGCATAGAACTTAGGTTTAAACTCAAACATCATGGTAGGGTGAACAAAATGTTGTTCAAATGTTATATATCTACACGTTACATCTCATACAGCAAAAAGTACCCATTTTATTTATACTTAATCTATTGATTCTATCTTTTGTGTGTTCCTTACATAATAGGCTTTTTAAATTCTTACTATTTCTATAGTTGAATCTTGGTTTATGTCCCACTATATTCAACGTTTTAGCATCTATGGTGAGTACACTCCAAATTATGTCCACCACTTTCCTGTTGTCATTAGTGTATCTCGTAATAAACGGGGTTATATTATCATAACTCCCTCCTGATCTATTATTTGCATGATTCGTGGTGATTTTAGTATTCTCATTTATATTATCCATAATGGAACATCTAACTTTATTTATCATAGAATCATTATACCCCCTGTCTAAAAACAGGGTGTGTAGATCATCAACCTGTCTCTGTAAGTCAGAATTCTTTTTACATAACCTATATATTCTGACAAACTGTCTTTTTACCACATTAGGAAAGACATGTCTAGGGTGCATGCTACTATAACATAAAAGTGTATTCCTCCAACAAGGTTTTCTGTATAGACTCGTGGAGAGACCACCATCCATCATCCTGGTTATTTTAACATCCAAGAAACATACTTCTCTTGTAGAGATTTCTGAGGTAAATCTCAAAAAATCAGTAGTCGACTCCAAGAAACTGATAAACTCTAAGAGATCCATCTCAGTTCCTTTTCAAAATAGTAGTATGTCATCAACAAATCTTTTATATAGTAGCACTTGTTGGTATTATTATTAATAACCATTAAAGTTATAAGCATCCTATACATTCTGTTTTTTTTTTTTTTTTTTTTTTAAATCCAGGCCAGGAGCAACAGGTGCTATAGAGCTGCTAGGCTTTAGTCCCTGCACTAAATCTGCAAAAATACAACTTATTAAAGCTGGAAAGACAAATATGTTTTTATACATTAGCTGTTTCACTTTCTCAAAGAGCTGCTGAATCTGGGTACTTCCACAGATTTGTTTATTTTGGTATGTGTGTATACATGTATATATGTATGTTAAATTGAGTAGATAACCAATCTCAAAGACGGTTTCTCTACTGACATATCCATTTATAGACCAATAGCTATTCTGTCTCTACCCACTAAAATACTAGAAAAATGTATCCCCAAACAACTCTTAGATCATTTTCTGTCCAAAACCTATTGTCTAATACACAACATGGCTTCCAGCCCAGACATAGCACCAGTACAGCTCTAATCAGCTTTACTGATACTGTAAATCAACTTAAAAACAAAAACCAACTAGTCTCTGCTACCTTCTTAGACATGTCAAAAGCATTTGACACTGTATCACATCAAATACTTTTTAACAAACTAGCTTCCTATCACTTCAGCCCAGAAGCCCTAAAATGGTTTCATAGCTACCTGTCTGACAGGAAAAAAGCCACTTTATGGGGCAATAAACTCTCCCCCAGCTTCCTATAAGTGCTGGAGTCCCACAAGGTTCAATCCTGGGACCACTGCTATTCACAATTTTTACTAATGATCTTAACCCAGCAACAACTGTACAATATGCTGATGATGCTTCCTTAATCTGTTCAGCCCCCACTATTACAGAACTCCAAGAAAAAACTCAAGCAGCCCTCCATAACACTGAAAATTATCTAACAGTCCATCAACTTATTCTTAACCCCAAAAAAATCAAGCTTATGGTTTTCCAGCATACTCTGACAGCTAACAATCTACATCCTGTCTATATTTCTGCTTCCAATGGCACCAAAATAGTTCCCGTTGAACATACAAAATGTCTGGGCATCACAATTGATAGTGGCCTTAAGTCTGACAAATACCTTGCTCCAACTATTAAAAAGGTTTATGTCAAACTAGGTTTACTCTATAGGGTTAAAGCATATCTCACTGACCATGCTATTCGAGCAACAGCCAGAACCCATCTATTATCTTCCCTTCTATACTGCTCTCAAATATTTACCAGTCTTTGCAAATCTGACCTAAATAGTCTTGAATCTTGCTACAATAAAATTGCCAAATTTGTTACCAATCAATCTCATAGATCTCATCATTGCACTGCCCTCCTCCAGCTAAACTGGTTAGAGCTGCCTCATCTTCTCAGCCTGAATCAACTACTAACTGCTCACATAGTGTTATACAAACCTGACAACTGCACTATCTGATCTTGTCCAACCCTACAGTAACCTAACATCCTTTAGGTTAAAGCACAAACCTCTTACGGCACATCCTTGTACTCCCGTATCATTGCCAAACAATTGAACTCTCTGCCACAGCATATTCTGTCCATCAGTGATACACGTACATTTAAACACACCCTTAAGGAATATTTCTCTAAGCATAGGCTTTGCTCCTGGTCCCACCCAGGCTAAACATTTTAACCCATAAATGTCTGCCTCCTTTTTCCCATTTCTCTATACCCCCTGGCTAATTAAGCCTTCTTACTCTCAGAACGAGACTTCTTACTCTAAGGAGAAAAAAACATGCATGGTACAAACTGTTTGTTTGATATGACCACCATTGTTACTTTTATAGACACCATGTAAAGAACCTTGGAATCTGAATTTCTATGTGTGTATTTTTACTTTATGCACTGTTAGTATAATAGTTATATGATAAATGTAAAAAAAAACCCAAAAAAATCTACGTAATCTTTCTTGGAGCTTTTTCCCTGGGTCTCTAATGAAAACAGGCTACTGGCCCAGTCGGACACTACCTGGTTAACAAATGAAAATAAATAAATAAATAAATAAATGGACTATTTTCAGGTTCAGCCCAGGGTTATAATCCAGCAAATTGAGACACTAAATACACAGTGCTGAGATATACAGTGATTTCACATATAACTAAAAAGAATCAGAAATGTACAGTGTTGATGCAGACAATAATTACACACCTAAAGATAAAGTTGAAATAAGTTATAAAAGAAGAAAATCAATAATACATAAACTGACTGGCAGGAAATAAAGCTGAAGGGTTAGTAATGTTTTACATGAGTCATCATTGCTGTGAGTAGATAGTGAAATGTGAGGAAGTGCCTAACATGGATGGAATGGTCTTCTGCTAAGGACAATGCAGAATACAAAGAAAAATGAAGATGGGATGACCCCATGGGGTAAAATATGGATTAAGGTAGAGAAGTGAGAAATGAGTGAAGATAAAGGGAGGTGAGTGACATTGTGCTAGGAAAGGATTAATGGGAAGGGAGACTGTTAAGTATGCAGAAAGGACAGCATTGCAATCTGGTAAGACTTGCTATGTTTGTTTATGGGGTATGCAGAAAGGACAATACTGCATGCTGATAAGACTTACTATGTTTGTTTAGAGAAAAGTAGGGAGTTAGAATTGGAACAAGGAAAATATTATGATATGGATGAGGGGTGAGACTCTGTAGACATTTTGGGCTACATATAGTGTGACAATTATAACTGTTCTTAGATTGCTAGGCAGGCTGTTATGCCATTCTATCACTACAAAGCTTTCTTTTCCCTTCTGTTCAAAGCTGAGAAAACTGGGAACCAGATAGGTTACAAGTACTAAGAGACTGAATACAATAGGCTAGTAAGCATGGCTGTGCAAGCAACCTTATGTCCCACTTGTGGCTGTTTCTTGAACTACTGGTCAATGGATAGTTAGTATACATAACTGTAGCTACAATCACAATATTTATGTTTAATTTTGGTGTTAGCAGCTAGCACGTGTGTTTGCTAAGCCCCACCTGCTTCTCATGTTATTATTTTTAATTATTGAATGCATGGCAGCAGTAAATTAGATGTGGAGCTACAGCAGTAAACAAGAGTTGTAAATCTGCTGTACCAAAGAGATTGCAAGGAACAGGAACAAATGAATTAATTTTATAGAAACACAGATAAGTAACTAGACTAATATCTATAGTAGGATTTTTAATTGAAATGGCACATCATGTGTATGGTCCAAACCTGGCCATAAAAAAGCAGTCAAGACCTGTATTAGTAAAGATGCAATCATACCAGCAGAAAGAGCTGATCCTGAGAAAATTGTGGCAGAAGGGCAAAGTACTAAACATTGGAGACAGTAGAGTGTTTGCAGAAAATGGTTATTCACCGTACACCAGACAGAAGGGCAGCAAATTATTCTCAGCGATCAAGGAATGTCAAGAGGCAGGTGTGAGATTCAAACTGCTGTATCCAGCTGTCTACAGAATATTTTTTCCTGGAGGATCAAAGTAATTTTTGATGCAGAACAGACTAAGGAGCAAATACAACTTTGTCCAACAAAAAGTGAACCATCAAACAGAAGGGGACTCTGCTTCTTATTCTTCTGATAATAAAGCTTATAGAGACACTTTGCCAGTGAAACCTTTTCCACTGTTCCAAAGGAAAATGCTTGAGAGCCAGAAAAAAAGCACAGGAGTTGACTGGAAAAATTGGGGGTTTCTTGGACTTGAACCAGAGACTAGGGTTGGGAGATGGAGATGAATGGGAAAAGACCAGCAGCATTGAAATTAGTGAATGAAGGCGAGACTATAAAGCATCAGTTACATTTCTAAAATGTGGCTTTACTAGAAAAAGTGGCTTAGAAAGACTGGTTTTTGCTTACCTTGTAATTTTTTTTGGGGGGGGCTGAAAGGCAAATACCCCACATCATGTCATTAATGTTTGTAAGAACACTAAAATGGGGAAAAAAAGAAAAAGTAACTATAAGTAAAACACTTTTTGTTCTTAACAGTATTTGTGTAAAACATTGCATGATATAAATTGCATGCTGTCCAGTAAAACATTTTCAGTGACTGTAGTATGTGATAAAGATACTAAAATAAACAAGTACTTTTTTAGTTTTAAGAAATGCAGGCATTACAATGTGAAAAAGGAAGAAAGGCTGGACAAAAGCATGTTTAAGTTAATAGGCTGCAATTTGGGGCTATTGGAATGGGGGATGGACTGTAAAAGTGAACTGACTGTAATATATGTAGAGATGAAATGTTTTCTTTCACTTTTGCATAAGTGACTGTCTGGATTAATGTCCTTGGCTTAATTTAATAGCAGTTTTTTTGTGTAAGCAAGTGGGTTTTAAAAATAAGAGACCACAATGTAATGAATAGTTTTCCTTGGATCTACTTCAGATGTTCGACATTCCAAAATGCAGACTTTCATATGGCTGAGACCATATGATCAACATTTTGAAATGTTGAACATCTCTTACATAATGTAAAACACATAAAAACACTTCAATAACTGCGTTTAGCAGGGGGCAAGCCCCCCTGCACCCCTACACCCCCTGATACTTAAATAGTCCTACTCCAAGATCGCACTACAGTGCAGAAAAGGGAAATCTTCCGGTTCTGCTCTGTATAGGGATCTCTGCTATACATGTTCAACATTTCAAAATGTCAGTCATATGGTCCCAGCCATATGAATGCCGGTGTTTTGAAATTTTGAACATCTCAAATAGACCCTTTTCCTTATATTTCCATGGAAACAAGCTGACTACAGGTGAAGACAATAAATCTCAAGAGGTTTGCACATTGTTTACTGAAAGAAATGTAAAATTAAAAGGTACAACAGCAAACAGTGTAGTAAAAAATAAAGTTTTAAATTATTGGAAGTGAATATGAGATAGCAACTTTTCTGGTACCTAAATACTTCAATGCTTTTAATAGAACACTGTATTATATATAGTTTTATTTCATGATTATTATTATATTATGCATTATGTATAGTTTTATTTTAAGATAGCCAGTGCACTTTTTCTTAAGGCTAAAAGTTAATGTTTTCTGAAAACATACAAGCTGGTTTTCACATCTGGGAGGGGAATAAAGATAAGACAAGAATAGACAGCAATTAGTGCAAGTAGGAACACTAGCTGTAACATGCAACTTAGCATGTACAACCTTAATTTTAGCTTAGGTAATGCTCGTGGGTGCAGCTGTCAATTTAGGACAGTTGTTTCTATCAGGAGGGTTAAACATCATTGTTTGAAGATATACATAGTTTTGTGTGCTTATTTTAAGTTAATAGGTTGTAGGGGTGTTTTTTTTGAGGGTTTTAATTAAAACAAAAAATCTTGTAAAATGTGACATAGGTTCAAATGGAGAAAGAAACAGCTAGATAACGGATAATTCTGTCAAACATTATTGGGTGCATGTAACACAAAAGCTGGAAATACACATTTTAGAAAGCTGCGATATACAATAGGTTGGAGTAATAATTCCTTATCATTACACCTTCCGTATTGTTTTGGAATGTGAATGGCCTCACAGGTATAAACAAAAAAGTAAGAGTACTGAATTATATTTAGAAATGCAGAGTGTAAATAGTAATGCTACAGGAGATATATTTGGAAAAAAGTGAGCATGTGAACTTGATAAAGAAAGGATTTCAGGAAGGATATTCAGCAGAATATTAGGGGAAAAGGAAAAGGGGGGTAATTTTCATTCTGTACTAGTGGCCAGTTTTTTTAATATAATATTCCTGATGTCTGCTGCATCCAAGTTATAATCAATGAAGACATTCTGATTATATTCCCTTGTTCATCTCTGTTAGTTTCATCGGTATATAAACAAATCTACAGTGGCTGCTTTTGCTGTTTGGTTTATTTTGGAATTTTGAGGGGCAACTACCATATCAGCTATGGATTCCGATTTGTTTATGAACAATTCTCCAGCAACGAATTTCACATTTTTGATGGATAACCTGACTTTGTTGATCCAACAGTTTAGCTAAGTTGTATCACAGTCAAGGAGTGCCAAACTAATACATTCTACACAATTACCAGCTTTTCAGAGAATTTCAATGGTGAAACAACAGGTAAATGAGTACTTTATTTCCCCTTTGGGTAACAATGCATTTGGACTTGCAAAAACTGATTTTTTTCTGAAACTGCAAATGTTTTAAAATGGATGGATTCTTTTAATTTCTCTGATAGTGGTGGATACATTAGGTCACCAGGTGGACAGTATTTGTCACTCAACCAGCAAATTAAGCTTTTGGACAATACTCTATTTAAATTTGAATCATTACAAATGGACAATTATTTTTTATGTGAAAGTGTACGTAGATAACATGTACCAAATGGGCTTTGGATATGGAAGTTCCCCCAGGGGATAAAAGAAAACTCCCCATTTCACATGGAACTTTCAGATTTATTTAACCGTACTGGTCTTGAACTTACTCGCTTATTAATTAAAGAAAATGAGCTAAAATGACAATTTTAAAACAGGAAGTTTCTGAATTAGTCTCCTCTATTTTGGAAGACTTCAATTTTGGCCAGTACAAACGTTCCTTCAATAATGTGTTTAAACAAGTTACTACAAGCATGTTGTCAGTCAAAAGGAAAAGGGACAAGAAACTAGAGAGAGAGAATCATGAATACAACAAATGTGTGTATCTGAAACCCAAGTCTCTCAAAAAAGTACATTCACCCACTGAAGAGGTGGTGACTAATCATACTGTATTTCAATATGAGAGTGTCCATGAAAACAGAGAGGTCCCTTTAGGACAACAACCCCCAAGAAGATCTACCAGAATAGCCAACAAATGCAAAGCAAACACTGAACAAAAAAATTAGTTTGGGGGTGGGGGGTGGGATAACAGAACGCAGTGGCCCAAGAGGAACACATATTCCACCAGATTCAACAACCAGTGAATTTTGATGGGATCACTACGTTCTCTGGTATGGTGTCTGCTAGAAATTTGTATAATTTTAACTTTTATAATTATATGGACATTTTAATATATCTGAATATGTTTTATTTTTAAAAGTTTTCACTTTTATTCCCGCTGGTCGTGCAAGTATAGAACAGATATTAATTGGCTTGAAATTATTTACAAGAAAAATGAATTTAACAATCCTAATGGGGGACAATATAAACAATGAAAATGTTATACAGAACTTGAAATGGAAAGGCACATATAGCCCTCCCCTTCATTCAGTTATTAATGCATTTGAAAAAGTTTGTGAGATTGAGATTAGGAAACTTTTGGCAACAAAAAGACAATGTATGTTTTACAACCTTACACGTATTGAAAAACAGCTACTTGAAAATCTCACTAACAACAACAACATTCGGTGTATGAAACCAGATAAAAGAGGAGGTCTGGTTATTATTGATTTAATTTACTATACCTGTAGAATGACTGGTTTATTGAAGGATACCAATGTATACAAACCAGCTTCTCTGAATGAGATTTATACTGCATATGGTTCAATTGACATGTGGTTGGAAGAACTATTATTGTTTGAGGACATCTCTGTGGAATTGTACAACTTTCTTAAGGTGTCCTTTATGATTATTACCAAAATATTTGGTATCTCAAAAATACATTCAAACATATTGGATCACCATTACGACCAATAGTGACAGTAAGTCGGTCAGTCAAAAAGCCTTTTGCAAAATTTGTGGATACCAAATTGAAAAGCCTTTTTAAAGACTTTCCACATGTCTTGAGGAAGTCATGGGATTTTGTTGATAAATTAAGAAATTCACACAGTGGAGAAAATAACCTATTGGTCACCTTGGATGTCAAAAATTTATTCACAGTGATTTTGCATGACATTGGCTTATCATGGTTCAGTGACATTATTTTGCATTTCAGTTTAGTTACTGACAACACCCTTAGACTCCTCTCCTAGTTTATGGAAACAGTCCTAACAAACAACTTCCTGTTTTTTAACAGAGAATATTTTAAACAGGTCTCCATGGTGGCAATGGGTGTGGCTTGTGCCCAAACCTTTAATGGTTTTATTAAAATAAGAAAAGATATGGTATTTAAATTGGACTATTTTCAGCATTGTAAGAGCTATTGCCACTTTTTGGATGACATTTTTTTTATTCAGTCAGGTACTTTACACCAATTGGATGTGTTCATAACAGAACTGGAGAAATCATCAGATGTTCTGAGATTTTCATCCCACATCAAAGAGCACAAGATACACTTTTTGGTTGTTGAACTAGTGAAGAATAGTGATGGAACGTTAGATACATCTATATATTGTATGCCTACATACTGTAAGTCATTTCTGCATTTTAGGAGTTGCCATCATTTTCACCAAAAGAAAGATGTTCTAAAAAGTCAATTTGCATGAATTTTTAGGTTAACATCAAACAATGACAAGTGCTCCAGACAGTTTGAGTTATTAAAAAACATGTTTTTGGATTGTGGATATCCTGTGGAGTTGGTTGAGAAGATCAAAGAAGAAATCTGTGCAGAGGGAACTAAGAAGTATGCTCCAATTATACATCATGGTTTATGCACTGATGAAACTAACAGAGCTGAACAAAGGAATATAAGTAATCAGAATTTCATCATTCATTATTCCTTGGAAAAAGCAGACATCAGGAATATTACATTAAAAAACTGACCACTAGCACAGAATGAAAGTGACTTTAAATGTCACTTCGATGGTATGCCTTCTTACACCTATAAGAATCGTCCAAATTTCAAGAGAACAATAAAAAGACCAGATAAAAAAATCATGCACTGGAAGCTTTGAGACATTGAAATGTGGCCTGTGCAAACAATGTATGTATATATAAAATAACTACAGTGGGACACTGTTAGTAGTTGGCTTACTAGGGGCAGATATTTTTGCTATACATCTAAAGTTGTTGACCTTGCCTGGTGTCAGTCATGTGCAGCCTTTTATATAGGCAAGACCAACAATTCACTTAATAAATTTATTTATCAGCATTTCTATAACATTAAAAAAGAGACAACAAAAGTGTCTTAGCAAGGCATGCAATTAGCTGCAAACATTTTTCCTGTGTTTAGATTTTCCACTCCTGAAAGGATCACAGATGAAATCAATAAAGAGGAATGGCAGAATTTATTACTGCATAAAGAATTATGTTGGCAGTTATGTTTGGATGCCACGAGTGTACCAGGTTTAAGTGAAGCAATATCTATTACTAGTGAACTGAAATATAATGCTTCTAAACTTTGAGTTTTGACTGCACATTTTAAAGTTAGTTTTTCTACACCCTATTTGTTTAGAGTATTCAGTGGCAGAATGCTATTTTTACCTTCAAAGGGGATATTTTAATATTTTCTTGTTTGATTTGTTGACAGTGGTTTTCAGTATTATAAACTTTTACTATTGTTTTTAAACAGCAAAGGTTATTTTTAAATTGCACAGGTCACTTTAAGAATTTTGGCTGTCTTTTTTGATACATTGTTACATACTTTCTGTTTGTTACATACTTCCTGTTTGATACAAAAAGGGGCTGTTTTAGAGTGTTCTCATAAATTTACGTCCTTTTAATTCATTTTATTTCTTTCTGAAGATGTCTACAATAAGTCAGACAATAGCGCTAATATTTTAAATGGTTTTTCAATAACAGTCATACTCGAAACCATTTAGCTGTCCTGCTCATTTTGATTTTTGGATTATACTTAAAAATTTGCTAGAATAAAAAGCTTTGCATCAGCATTCTATTTTGAAGGCTATTAACTCTGAAACCCAAATATCTGTCATTATTTAGTGATTCCAGTCCACATCCATTTGCCAGGAATAAAACACAAACTTTATGAAGAACAGTCAAAATATGAGTCAATATTGAAGACATTCTGCAAAACCAATGCCAGTTGACAGTATTCGCCATATATAATACACAGACACACAGACACACACACACACACACACACACACACACACTTGGCCATTAATTAGAGACACTTATATGGCTATAAATGTACATCAGAGAACTTTGATTGCAATGTAATGAATGACTAAATACATGAATAACTGCCATACAGGAATGTATCTTCTTAGCTATATGCAGTCAGAATACATTATGTGACCCACTGCATCCCGCATATACCTGTCAACCTCTTAGCTCAAGAATCAAAGAGAAAACTAAAAGATAATGAGAGCATAGGACTAAACTTGGGGTCAGACATTGGCAGAATATATTTCAAAATTTGATAGAATAATAGACTCTACAGTACCATGCTTTTTCTGAATGTTATTAAGTCTGAAACTCAGATATCTATCCTTATCTAATGACTACACTCCTCACTTATTTGCTAGTGACAACATAAGCATTGCAAGGAACAGAAGCAACCAAAAACTTAAAAAAGTAGAAGAAAAAGTGAAACACCTGATTAGTTTACTTAAAAAATAATACAAATAATAAATATACAAAATACACAGGTGTTTTGTAAAAAATATATACACAGTCTGAGACATCAGCAGATTTCAAGTACTTCTTTTCATTATGACTCTTATGTAAGAAAAAGTTACATGATAAGTCACATGATAAAGTTTAACACCTTTCACATCTTGTTAAAAAAACATTTAAAACTTACACTGGAGTTTAAACCTTTCTATGGTCTGAAAGTAAAGATGGTGATGTCAGCAGCATATAGTCTCATATCTTGTCTCATTACTAGTATTTTAAATGCCAACTATTACTCTGCAGACTGAGTGTCTGATTACTGGACATTTATTCGCAACAGGAAGTGTGGATGGGGTTATTCTTGCTATAACAGTATTCATTAAATAAAACCAAGGGAGTATCCTTGAGCAGGAAAGAAATTCAACAGTTAACTGCCATGGTTGACAAATTCTGATGACTAAGGAATCCTTAATTAGAGGGTTACTGTGTAAGGCATGTGTATGGTACTGCACATTGACATGTGGCACATTGACATATGAAGAGTTAACACAAAAGAAAAATATCTGTCAACTAATGTTCACATATGCTAAAATGGCATCATTTTTGGATCTTGCCTCCCCCTAGCAAAACACAATTCAGATTCTACACCCTTAATAAAGACACATCGCAGTGGATTATACTGGGGCTAACCTGTGGTCATGGGGGAATGAAAGAGACAGTTTTTAGTGAGTGGGAAAATTCTACAAGTATGAGATAAGGCCTTGGATGACAGGCATGGAAACAACTCATGAGTCTAAAAAATAGTTAATTACTAAAACACTTATGGTATGGCACGGACAGAGAGAGCAAGAGAGAGAGACAGAGTCACCATTATCTATGTTTGGAATGCTGGCTCTTATTCATAAACATGTAAGTATGACCAACATCATAAAAAACTTCTGTGCAGTATATATCCCTTAGGTCATAAAAAGATGGTATTTCAGAATCTCTAAGTACAAATTAGAAATATCTTACTACTAAAAAGTATATTTGCAAAATCTTTGGAAATGGGTTCTGCAGGACTTCCTTAGCTGAAGACAGATTATAAGAGGACAGTATGCCTTCCTGAATATGTGTGTGAATGCTGTTCTGAACACAATGTTCCTGCAAACCTCTGATGGGGGCCATCCAAGAAAGTTGTATAGATGCACGTGATTTGTTGGTGTACTTGAAGGCTGAGTCTACATATATTTTTAAAATGTTTTTAAAAGTGTCAAACTTATTCAGCTTCATTGGTGTAGAAAGATACAGACTTGACTATGACCCAGGTGACCTGAGTTCTATTACCAGTTCAGGCCCCTGCTGGAGCTGGTGTGGGACAAGAGAGGCATAATAAGGTTTAGGTACCCTCTATTCAGGGGGAAAGGCTAGGAACATGTGTGCACCCATGCTGTCTGTGGGGAAGGCTGGGGTTTGCATGGCTGCTGTAGTCTATAAAGGCTTACAGTCTATGACTAGGTATGTGGTCCAGAACACCATTGAGGAGCCTAGCCCAACTTCCTAAAGTACTCTTTGTTTAAGTGACTTTCTTAGAGCCATGCAATAAGCAAAGGAAGGTTAAAGGAATCAAACTTTGTCCCACAGGACAGAGTTCATTATTAGTTCTGTTCCATAATCCTGTGTACTAACTGCTAGACTTGACAGAAGGACCAGAGTCAATTGAATATATTGCACATGGAGATGTGGATGTACATCGTGAAGGCCTTGTCATGGTCACTGCCTGTCAATGTCTTCTTCATTTTGTAAATTAGAATACTAGCAACACTCAAACTGAGGAGAATATAGTCATCTATTTTAAGACCGGAGATAAAGTCTTTGGTAGGTATACTAGAAACTGAAGGAAAACAAATGGAGTCATATCAATAATTTACAAAATGGAGGGGACATTGGCAGGCAGCAACCATGACAAGGCAGAGATAATGAAGGGGTATGTTAGTGCAGCCTTCTCTAAGAAGGTGATGAGACACCTAAACCAAACACAGTAATCATTGTGGACATGTTTGATATCAGATCATTCACATAAGCACATTTTCTGAATGAACTCAAAATAATTAAGATTGGATAAGGCAGCACAGTTCACTGGTGCTGAACACATCATTCTTACAGTACAGAAATAATCATGCCTCTGACCATTCCCTTAAACAAATCACTGGAGGAAGGGAGAGCATCTGAAAACTGGAAGAAAGCAAGTCCAATCTCACCTCACCGAAGAAGTGTGATATATGGAAAAGAATACAACCCACTTAACATTTACCTATGATTTTAGAAAAGTCATAATTACTGAGTTTTAAGAGGTCAGTAGAGTGCAGGACCAAAATATCACATATTTGCAGCAGGATGGTCTGCCCATCTGCATGGAGTGAAAGACTGAATTATTCATCTTCTTAAGGATGTTACAAACATCATTACCATCCACTCTTTGGTAAAAATATGGATATAGCAATAGAAAGTCTATTAAGGTTACCAGCTGTCCATCTTTATGCCAGTCAGTTCCTATTTTGAGAAGCTGCTTTCTGGGAAAAATTGAAATATGGCAAATGACCCAAAACTTTTAGGACAAAAAATATTTCCTAAGTTTCATCTAACAGTCATATAAAACAATTATTTTGTATCTGAAACACCTTAATATGATATGGTCAGAACTGTGTTGACATACAGGCACTCTCACACACACACACACACACACACACACACACACACACACACACACACACACACACACACACACACACACACACACACACACACAGGTGAATTCTAGTTCTTACCTCCCCTAGTGCTACTAGTCCCAATCCTTTCATTAAAGTGAATGAGTGTATGCCATCAAAAGATGGTGTGTACTTTTCCCTCTTCAGTACCCAAGTAGCACTATAGAGCTATTCTTTGATTTGCTCCATTGCACTATTCAGATGCTGGTGATGTTTTTGGGTGTCTGCACATGCGAAATTAGAATTAACTACCCCCTCGGACTACTATGTTTGCATGTAGCTACCCACCAATACCACTGTCTGTGCTACAGATAGCAGCTTTCATGCCTCTTTAGTATTACAGTGGTCCTTGGATTGCTCAAGCCTAGTGCACTTTGCAGTCTTGGTGAAAATGGGATTGAAAGTGCATTAGACATTTTTGAATTTCAGGGAATGCACTCTAGTGATGCTTTTGAGTGGCGATTGACATCAATAGTAATCCTCGCAAATAGCCACCACCATTCAAGGAGTTTACTAGTCAAGGAAATAAATGGCAGGACATTGCCAGATTTCTTCTATATTACTCATGCACACTCAGCCCCCCACCCCCACCACCACCCTGGGCAATGTCGATGGTAACAATCAAGCTACTGCATGTCTTTGGAATGTGTGAGAACTTGAATCACTCAGAGAAAACTCACATGTACATGGGGAGGATATGTAAACTCCACACCAAAGGCACCCCAGCTGAGACCTGACCCTGTGGCAGCTCTTGCTGTGAGGCAACAATGCTGTACACTGTGCTGTGCCCATTAATAAATATTGGCTGCTACTTAGAAAATCTTAAATGGAAGAGGTTATCATAGACTGTTTCTACTGAGCTAGAAATGATGCTTATATTTTGACTCTTTGTTAGTATAATTTCTATAGTATTGCCTAGTAGGCATTGTGCCTGCTATTCCTAATACTTTCATTCAAATGATGGAAGTGGTTGCTTTATTTTTTTGGGCATCATGCAGATTTTAAATTTCAGCAAAAACTTGAAGAAAAAATAAAATGTTCTTGCTTTCGACAGTTTTCTCACAATGCAGTCTGTCCTACAGCTCCATGGCAGCTTCTATAAAAAAAGATAATACTCTTTAACTATGGCCTCAAGATGTAGCTCTGATATAACAAAAAAGTCTTTTAATATTTTATGCTTTTGTTTCTTTGGGCTATAGTCTAGCCCGGCTTGTCAAAGCAGTGTAAGAGTGATAAAACATAGCTCAATCCATGACAGTTATATCTATATATACTGCTTACATGAGAGTAGCTGGTTCACTGATAACCCTTTCTGCAGTCAGTTAACACAGTGCAGCTTCAGTTAAAAGAAAACAGTGTGCTTATTTTGCAAATGTGTAAACCTTTATGCAATTAACAGTAAAGGTGTGTTTACACTCATAACAATTTAGTCACGGCAAATCAGTTTCTCAGGGCATATTAAACAATAAGTACAAGAGTTAAATTAGACAAGACCTGCAGGTTAATGATTCTCTGCAGAGAATTCTGCCTGATCTGCTCCTACAGACCCAGTAAATAAGATTATAATTGCTAATAGAGTTAGCAAATATACTAGCAGTTACAGTTCTGACCAGCCAATTAGACAGGCAGTAGGAAAAAAGCAAGATTTTCCTTTTGACTCTTGAGTCTTACATTAATTACATTAAATTAAATTTGCTTAGGAAATGTTCAAAACCATCATCTTTGTTGTCAGACAAATTACATCACACTTCATAATTACCATACTTTTCTATTATTAAATGATGATGCTGGCATGAAAATGATCAATGCTGTTTATGCAGAGCCACAAAAATGTGAATAATATGCACAGGAAAAGAAGGAAAGAAATTGAAGACTCTTTTTATACAGAAATTGTCAATTGCTGATTCACTATTAATACTATACATGGAAATGCATTCATAGACATCTGAGTATGAATGCTAGTCTCCTCACTTGCTTATTGTTTTGAGTCTTAAGTATACCATTTATCTTTTTTGCATACCTGACTAATCACTAATGCAAAAAAAAAATAAACTTCCCAGTAGACTTACCTGCTTACCAAATTTAAATGAGGTAATCAAAATGAACACAGCTAGTCTGTAGAATATTCTTTCTTTTCTAGCCTTCTCAGGCATATTTCTCATTTGTATCTCATTATGAGGAATGTTCCTTATTTTCAGTTTTAAAAATTCCATGTTCTTCATTGAAAGTGTCTCTCATGCATTTATTATTACATGTTTTTTCAACAAATACCTACTGTAAATAATACTGAATCATATTACTTAATCGAAATATTTTTGTAACCATAAAAGCGAAACGGTTATTAACAACAATGGAAGCTTCCTAGTTGAAGCTGTTAGTATGTGTTCTACATTCTGCCCCCTTTAAAATTATGAGCGGTAGTAGTGTTCTGATGGTAGGTTGAAAGCTGTGTTTGACATCTTATTTCACCTCTTCATTGTGTTTACTTTGGGATGTGAAAGATTGCCATGGCAAACAGTGGTATAACACAGTAGTAATTCAACACCATGTTTCAAAATGATGTATAGGCCTTCTTTTTATATTGGTTCAATAGTGGGAAGGAAGCAAGAACTTTAGCCTTGACACTCGTGATTGTGTTGTGTAATGGTAAAAGAAATAAAAAAAAAATAATAATATGCCAATGATAAATAATATGCGGATCAAAAATTATGATATTCATTCTGCATTCTCATATGGAAATCTCTCTCTATTCATATAGTGTCCATTTTTCCACTACACACATTGACACTAGGGGAAAGGAGAACCAGTGCCATAGTGTCACAGCTGTCTTAGTACTGACCCATTCAAATACTGTTAGTCTCTGCCTCTCTCACCTCTTCTTTTGAACTCTTTTACTAACAGTATGGATTCTACAGGCTAGACCATGCCTAGAAATCCAGAATACCTCCGACATCTATAATGGTGAAAGTTCTGTCTTTCTTTGACAAAGAACTTGTACTGAAAACTGCATGGTCAAAAGCTCCTTTGAAAACATATCAGTATTTTATGGGATTTGATAATGACTATGCCACCAAAGTATTTGGAAAAAGAAAAGAATGCTGCCAATAATCAAAGATCTAAAACAAAACAATATTAAAGCCTATATTATTTGTCATACAAAATGATTTATATCACCTAAAGAAGACACTTTTCAAATACAAAAATGAAGAAAACATCTTATAAGAACAATAGGAATGCAACACACAAGAAGCAGAAAGTACATCCAGTACACCTTAGCTAAAAATAAAACATGACTTTAATTCAATGATCAATTTACATATATAATCAACTTTATTCATATTTATCTACTAGCAGAGATGGAATCGTTTACTAAAAATACAATATACTTACACTCAGGGAGTGAGGAATGAATGAGAGTTTAAAACCATTAAACCATATAAACATACACCTCTAATGTAAACTTTTTTTAACATTACACACACACACACACACACACACACACACACACACACACACACACACATATATATATATATATATATATATATATATATATATATATATATATATATACATGTATGTGTGTGGGGGTGTACTGGAGATGGGAGACTTTAGATTAAGTCAACGTCTGTTTAGCCAAAGTAATTTAACTGACTAAACAACTGATCTACATGTGTACAAGTCTCGGGATAGGGAAATATACCCTTTCTCCAAGATTGTACAATCTCAGAGTTAGTATATATAATTACCAGGGAGGTATGGGGGCACAGGGAGGCTTGCCCCCTGCAAAAAACAATGTTTTCATATGATTTTGTTTTATAAATTTTTGCATGTGACAAGACTGTCGATAGCATGTCAGCATTTGCAAAGTTGATCTTTCAGTGTCACCTTTCTTAATGTCAGGATTTGGGTGTTACCATCTATTTCAGTACACACACACACACACACACACACACACATATATATATATATATATATATATATATATATATATATATATTTATATATATATTTATATATATATATATATATATATATTTATTTATTTATTTATTTATTTATATACATGGATCCCTATCAAATTATCAAACGTGCACATTGTTGAACGTGATATGGTCGAAACCATATCATCAACAATGTAGTGCATCAAAGCATTCTGACTGAGATCGTGATACACTAAGGATCAGGAAATTTGCCCTTTTCCCCACTGTAGTGCAATCTCAGAGTTGGTATATATAATTAGCAGGTGGTGTGGGGTGCATATATAGTCACAGAACATTCTCAGTTTTGTGGGGGTAAATAATATGGGTTTTAATAATGTTTTGTTTTAGACCTTTGATTATTGTCCAGTATTATGAATAATTGCAACCTGTATTCTTTCACTTTTTAATTTATGTGTTATGTCTAGCAATAAATTCCTTGTATAATACAGCCATAGCTCTCCATCTGTTTATCTCCACTTGTATCTATTTGGTAGCTGAGATTTTGGTAGTTTGCAAAATATTGGGAGACTGTTACTGTTACTATTTTGCACATTTTGTGGCAAAGCGTTACAGACACTAGGAGCAACTTAGCTAAATGCTCTGTGGCAGCTAGGGTAAATGGAGTTATTTGCAATTTGAAGTTATTCTGGCTTCTCAGATTATAAATGAGATTCCTAATAAAGAGCTTACTTCTAAGTGGAGGGCAATACCTGCCATTCATTAGTTGGAAAATGAGGTTACTGAATAAGAAATTAGCCCTAGCCTCCACTGACATCTACTTATTTTCTGCAGGGTAGTATAGTTATGCTGATGATTATGGTCCAGATGTATAAATATTAGTATTATATCCTCTGCTGCTTGTAACATAGCTGCATTATGTGGAAAATGGAGTACTATAATAGGAAATCATACTCAAGATTCATGTATGTAATTTCAGTTGCCAATCCATGGTATATACAACATTCTCTTGACAAATTAATTAATTTGATGGATGCTTACTAAGTGACAGTTTTATAATTTGCTTTGCATTGCAGTGCTATATTCTGATAATTTGGTCTGTGCAGTGTATCACTGTGGTTTTCGATCACTACACGTTCTGTTAAATGTATTTTGACCTTGCATTCATCAGCCTGGCTAACTCGAATGTGTAAAAATCTGTTAACCAGTTTACTGTGTAATTTAATTTAATAATGACTTGTGCTCAGGACTAACTTTAACTTGTGGAACTTGTTTAACTTGCTTACTTATGTAATCTCTGTAAATAATCTGTTTGTAATATGTAATGCTGGTATTATGTAATGCTGTATCTGCTTACCCTTGGAGCTTTTCTCCCCGGGCCTCCGCTGAAAATGGACATGCATCCAGTCGGACTATCCCGGTCAACAAATGTAAAATAAAAAAAATAAAAAATAAAACTTTGTTACCTTCGCTCTACTCTTGGAATAGCCCATCTTCACTTTCTTTGACTTATTGTGTTCCTTCCTCCGTCTCTAGGAATAAGTTAGCTACCTATGTATTAACTTTTTGCCTCCATTTAGTATTTTAGTATAATAGTCTTTTTAAGCTTTGTTTCAATGCCTGTAGATAATTACATTGGTCCCTGCCCCAAATATAGCACGAGCTCTGCCACAAGGCACATCTCTGCAAACTCTTTCACAGTGATTTGGGCAATATAAGCAAGTTTAACATTTAGAGCATTGCTGTATATCAACTTTAACTAGTCAGTAATGGGCCTGCCCTGTAATGGAAAGTGAATCTTTTATTTCCCCAAAAGGATTAATCCTTGCAGTCTAAGGACCACTTACCTAATTGGCCACCGTCCTTTCACCTGACCATAAGATTACTCCATAAGTCAGTTATTTCATATCCTTCTTGTTGTCTGCATTCAGTAAATTAAAGAAAACCTATTCTACTTTGCACCTCCTTGCTAATTGCTGAATACTAACTATAAGCTGAATGCGTTTGGTTATAAATGGCCTGAGGGTGGGAAGCCCACTATGCTCCCCTCCCCTCTCCACAATTCCCACCCACCAAACATTACTTTACCATTATACTTTGTGCATACACCTATCACTTATGACATCCACTCCATATACCTCCCCTAACAGCTTCCCTACATTCATTGAAACACTCCTGTTTCTACTCACCTGTTCCTAATCCTAAATTTCACCTAATACTTGGTATCATTCCAAAAATAGGATCATAGGAGGTTACTAGGCTATTGGCCCTGAGGCCTTTATAAGCCTAGCCATGAGTTTAGCCCATATTTAGACAAATCAGCAACCAATGCCCCTGTCCATCAGGGACATGGGTGGAATCCCAGGGGTATATTTTCTGTTTCCCATCCAGCTATCCAGGTTGCCCTTAAAAAGGGGTAAAGAGGTACTCTGCTTGATGTGGAGAGGGAGTCTATTCCATAGAAGGGGGAGTCTCTGGGACACAAATCTGTCCCGCCAACAAGTTTTGTTGATGTCACAGACCAAGTTGAGGCCATGGAGTGGAGTTTGACTTGCTGATATGCAGCAGTCCCATCAATGTGGGATTTGTGATCGCCTTGTATGCCAGACAGAGGTCACCTCTGAGGAGTCTGTATGAAACTGAGTAGAGGGATATGGCTTTTAGCCTATCTGTGTATGGTAGATGTTTGAGGCCCTGGAGTCTCCTGTTGAGGAACCTCTGTGGTCTGTCCAGCTGCTGCATGTGCTTTGCGAGGTACATGTCTAAAGGGGCATTGTACTCAATAATGGGCCTTATAAGGGAAGAATATGGGGATGTTATGACCTCCTTCTTCCTGGATGAGATACCCTTACTTATGAGGTGGGCCACGTAGAAGGCTTTCTGTACAACAGAAGCAACATAGATTCATAGGTTCATAGGTAAGTACTAGGCTATCAGCCCTAGGGCCTATACAAGCCCAGCCAAAGAGGTACCCTAGCTTTTGCCACCCAAGAAATTTATTTTCCTGTGCCACTGTCGAGCAGAGCCACAGAAATGATCACTGGGGTGAATTTCCTATTTCCCATTCAATCATCAAGATTTTTCTTGAAGAGTGCTAATGAGGAGCTTTGTTTGATATAGATAGGTAGTTTATTCCAGAGTATGGGAAGTCTCTGGGACAGAAATCTATCCCTCCGTCATGTTCTGTTTATTGTGGTGACAAGGTTTAGGTCCCTAGAGCATGTAGCTTGGAGGGATTGGGATTTCTTTAAGTGGAGCATGTCCAACAGCTCTGGGTTTGACATTGCTTTGTATGTTAGGCAGAGATCACCTCTGAGTCGGCGATATGCAATGGAGTAAAGCTGGAGTTTTTTGAGACGGTCTGCATAGAGCATCTGTTTGAGGCCAGTAATCCTCTTTGTGAGGTATTTCTGCAGCCTTTCCAGTTGTTGTAGATGTCTTGTGAGATACATACCAAAAGGGGCATTGTACTCTATAATGGGTCTAATGAGTGATGAGTAGAGAGGAACAATAACCTCTTTTTTCTGGATGAGAAGCCTTTTGTGATGAGGTGTGCCACATAAAAGGATTTCCTGACTACTGTGGTGATTTATTTTATTTATTTTACATTTGTTGACTGGGATAGTCTGACTGGATGCATGTCCGTTTTCAGTGGAGGCCTGGGGAGAAAAGCTCCAAGGGTAAGCAGATACAGCATTACATAATACCAGCATTACATATTACAAACAGACTATTTACAGAGATTACATAAGTAAGCAAGTTAAACAAGTTTCCACAGGTTACAGTTAATCCTGAGCGCAAGTCAGGATTAAATTACACAGTAAACTGGTTAACATATTTTTACACATTCTAGAGAGAGTTAGCCAGGCTTGATACATTGACATAGCCAGTTAAGTGCCAAATGTTGTTTGAGTTTAGTTTTAAATTGACCTAAGGTGGAAAGTAAGGTAATATCAGCTGGAAGAGAGTTTCAGGATCTACTTACAGAGTTTGCAAAGAGAGAATCACCGGCTGTGTTATTAATTTTGCTAGTCTGAATTAGTAGCTTGTTAGAGGATTGAAGTGGTCTAGGATTGTTATAGGGGGTGATAATAGTTTTAAGTGCAGGAGTATTGTCCGGATTATAGAGGATTTTATAGGCCATAATCAGTTGGTTATACTGGATTAGGCTAGGTAGTTCAAGCCAACCAAGCTGATTTAGGTTGATGCAATGATGTGTCCTAAAAGGCAGCCCAGTGGCAAACCTGGCAATGTGGTTGTAGCAAATTGAGAGTTTGTTAAGGACAGTCTTGTTTAAATTTGAGAGTAGAGGGGATGCATACAGAAGGGTTGAAAGAAGGTGAGAGCGAGCTATGGCAATTTTAGCTGGAGGGGTTGGGAAGGCTTTTATTCTATAAAGTGACCCTAGTTTTTTATTGATGGTTTTGATAGTTTGGTTAACATGTGACTATCAAAGGAGAGACTACTGTCCACCTGTATCCCAAGGTCTCTTATCACACTTTCAGTGTTAAGTATACTATCGCCTATATTGTAGTTCATGGGTACAGAGTTTTTACCAAAGGGGATGACAATGCACTTTTTGGCATTGAGCTTGAGGCCATGGCTTTGACACCAGGCATCTGTCTCAATGAGGCCCTTTTGTAGGATGTTCACATCGTTAGGAGTTTCAGTTATGGCTCCTAGTTTGCAGTCATCTGCGAACTTCATTAGCCAAAGACCTTCTGTGTTAGCCTGTACTTCAGAGAAGTAGATACCAAACAGGAGAGGACCCAGGACTAAACCCTGTGGTACTCCACCTGTCACTGGTCTAAAGTCGGATTTGGAGTCTGCTACTTTCACAGTGTGGGTTCTGTCAGTGAGCCAGTTGGCAACCCATTTTGTGACATAGGGATTTATACCTAGTTTAGTAAGTTTATCCATAATTCCAGAGTGGGGGATGGTGTCAAAAGCCTTGGCAAGATCTAGATAGGCTGTGTGAACCACCTTACCCTCGTCTACGGCTTTGGTGACTGCTTCAAAGAAGTCTATCAGGTTTAGGAGACATCATCTGCCTTTTACAAACCCAAAACTGGGGTCCAGAGTTTGGAGATTACCAATGTCTTTGTTTATAAGTTCCATGATGATACGTTCCATGGCCTCGCAACAGCCTTTCTCCCTCCTATACTGTTTTGTACTATATCCATTCTTACTCAACCCCCTCTCCAACAGAACCTATAAGCCATTCACTAGAAAACTCCCTCTTCCATTCATCTCTGCAATCTCTCATATACTATAAACAGAATAATATTTATCTCTCATATCTTCCTCTATAATATCTCTCAACCTTCCCCTTATCTCTCTATACTGCTTATACCCTCTATCTCTCTGCCTCCATATATAATTATATTATTACTTTTTGCTTTACTACCCTTGCTTATACATTCCTACCCTACACTGTTAACAAACTCCACACCTCATATATTCATCATTCATATCAATAGCCTCCATACCTATACTCTTAAACACAAACATCTCAAAATCACCTACAAGCCTGCAGACTAAACACAATCCATTATTCTAAATTTTAGCCTATACTTTTCTGAAATAAACCCTCGCTACTTTTTATTTTAACTACATCCTCATCCTCTACCTTTCAAACCCTTCTGTTTCTGACATTTTAGAAAGAACGTTTCTCCTATAACCTCTTTTCTTATGTGCACACTTAACATTCTACCAACATCTATTATCCTAACAATTACAACAAAACTCTTATATTATGTCCTCCAAGATAAATACTTTTGAACCTCTTCTCCCAATCATACTTATCTATATCAGAATGTCTATATCCTAATATTCATGTACAGTAATCCAAAGAAACAGCCATTTACTCAAAAAGTGATTATTAAACATAAAATCAAGCAAAAATGCCTGTATCCATAAAACTTAACTGTGACATCCACCCAAACCCAGACCCACCTCAGCATATTTCCACACTACACAGCTTATCCCCTTCAGCTCCTTTATCATTACAACTTCACCCAAAGTTCCACCCTGGCCTTCATTTATGCCATGCCAACTTGTGTTGTATTTGTAACAAACTCACTGAAGCACATACATGGATAGCACTACACACTCCAGCCATTTTATTTGCTACAGAAACCACACTCTGACAGAAAACAAATAATGAAGAAATTGCTCCTCCAGGCTATAACATTATCAGATTAGACAGAACCAACACAAAAGCTGGCAGTGTCAGTATTTTATATAAATGCACACTAGATATTACCTTTTTCCCCAACATCCTGCTAACTCAGGACTCCTACTAACCATGCTAAAACTAAACACTCACAAGGCAGTCACAATCCTGGATATATACAAGATATTCTCTGCTGGGCCTCCTTAAAAATCCTTCAAGAAACCATAGCATTGGGTAATCTTTATATAGATTGTCAGATCATACAATCTGAAATTCCATCCAGTAATGTACTAGCTGTACAAGTTTGTCAGTTTACAGTCACACCAACTAGATGTAACAAAACCACAGCTCTCAACTCTCGATTGGATCCTAACATCCTTTCTAAATAACATATCATCCCATGGAACTCAGTCAGATAGCCAGAGCGATCACTTACCAGTTTATACCAAAAGGTACCAAAGCAAGAGCCTAAAAACATCATTACAGTGTGGTAAGAAAACTTACTACTTTTCATGAAGGCACTTTTATTAACAAACTACATTTCCTTAACTGGGAGTCACTAAAGACTCTCTCCATGGATGATATTGTCTTTGAGTTCAATAAAATCTGCCTAGGCATTCTAAACACACTAGTCCCCTTCAGAATAACAAGAGTCAATTGCCAACCCTGCTCATAGCTGTCGTTAGTAACTAAACAACTCATGAAACAAAGAGACAAAGCATGCAAGGTCTGGATGCAAAAACAAAACAGCTCCTACTTTACTAGCAGATAGACAACTAAGCCACCAAGCAAAGCAACTTGTCACCCAGGATAAGAAAATCAATTACTCAACCAATCAAAACATATGCAGTAATAATCCAATACTGCTCTGGGCCTCAATAAATAAGCTGTTAAAACCAGGACAAGCTACACAAACAACACCAAACACACAGAAACAAAATGATACCATAGCCTAGCAATTCAATATTCACTTTGTACAGATAGTGAAATCATGAACAAACCAGGCGAATAAACAAGCTCTTGATGTCCCTACAATCAAATAACCTCCTTCAACATTTCTCCTTCTAACCAGGTCCTACAGATGCCATCAAAAATACCTCCAAAGATTAAAGCCCCTGATAATCAAAATGGGCATGCCTTCATTAAAGGTTGAACGTCGAGCTGGCAACTCAGCGTTCGTCAAAATCTACTGCCACTCATTAGCGGAAAAGCCAAAAGACAACAACAACACAATCTATCTGGTGAATATCTTAAAATAGCAGCTGAGGCTATTGTATATCATTTCTAATAAACTGATCCATACCTTCCCTTTCTGTGGAAAAAGAATCATTCATTATTACACTGCACAAGGGTGGAATCAGTGGAGGTCTTTCAAACTATATGACAATCATCATTTGATCTCCCCCATCAGAAATACTAGAAAATTAGAAAAATGTATCCATGCACAACTTCTCAACTTTCTAATAGATAATCAGCTTCCATCATTAACTCAGCACCGTTTCTGTCCTCATCACAGCACACCTAATGCTTTGCTGACTTTTGCTAATACTGTCAACACCCATAGAATGCCTGAAGCCTTGTCTCCATAATCTTCCTAAAGCTTTTCATACTGTCTTCCACAAGAAACTTTTACATAAACTCTCATCCTTAGGGGTCACCAATTCTATATGTCTACCTCTCAAATAGAGCACAAGCAATGAAATAGAAAAATGATTTCTCAACCTTCGTGCCACTAAGTATTGGCATCCCACAATTATCTACAGTAGGTCCCATACTTTTAACATATTTGTCAATGACTTCCACACAGCTGCAAAAATGCTACCCTAGTTCAAATCTCTCTCTAAACTCCAAGATCTTATGCAAAAATCACATGGCTTAATAAATCACAACTACTTCTAAAAGCTAAAAAAAAATACTGCTCTTTACTTCAAAATGCATCTGTATCAAAGCACTGTTCCCTATAGTCTCTGCCAGCTACTCCATGAAAGAACAAGTAAACCACACAAAATTACTGAGCATCATTACAGATGACCAGTTGAAATGTGGCCACCATTTATCACACGTGGTTAAAAAATCATCAAAAACTAGTTACGTTATACTGAGTAAAAACCTATCTCACAGACATAGTCAGAAGATGCATAGCCTCTACTTTCTTACTGCCATCTCTTGTCTATTCTGCCCCAATCTTTACCAACCTTCAAGTCTCAGAACTATCCAAACTTGAGCTATGTTGTAATAACATAGCCAAATTTGCACAAAACTATAACAATAGAACACACCAATGCCTAGCCCCTAGAGAATTAAACTGGTTAGTACTACCTCATCACTTAACTCTCTCTCTCAGCTAACTACAATACACAGACTTCTTTACAACTCAGAATATTGCTTCGCTCTTAACAACATAATATAACACTACTATCTTAATAGTATTTTACCCTGTAGAGAAACATCACTAATCACTATAACTAAATCATCTAATATTGCAGGTGACTCTCTAGATTTAAATAGTGTAGCTAAATTATGGAACCACATCCCACTACCACTGAAATCCATTCAGAATGCAGTCATTTAAAACAACTAAAACTTTTCCCATCAAATCAAAGGATCTGCTCCTGTATATCTCCAGGATAAATGCCACCATTATCTTTAGCTTTCCATGTCATCAAACCACTTCTTATCATTCAGAATCCTATGCCGCTCACCCAGACTTTCACAATAGTTAAATAGTTTTACTAGCAACTCTCAGCCATATATGTAGTTTTGAGAAACTGCTCATCTCTCACCTCTATACTGCTAATATAAATCTTATATATATATATATATATATATATATATATATATATATATATATATATATATATATATATATATAATTGTCTGTGATACTTCATTATCACCACCTGATAATTGCAATATTAACATTTTCCGCCCTAATTCCTTTCCCCACCTCACTTTCTTTGAATTTCTAACCACTAATTAGAAGATCTAGTATCTATTTGACAAATCCACTAATGCACCTCTTTAAATGCTCAATGTTCAACATTTACTAATACATAAGTAGCTTTTATACTGAAGTAAATGCATTTATTTCATGTAAATGCAATCTAATTAAGAAATGCATGTGTAATTGTTAATGCACATTACTTAATGTCTATTCGTGTATATCACTGAATGTCTGTTTAAAACATTTGCAATGTGTTGGAGCTTTCACCCCATGCAATTACCCATCTAGTTGCTAAAAAATAAAGGTTATTTATTGTGTGTGACATTTTTAACTGGTTAGGGACTTTGGTAATTTGCTGCTTTGTGTGTTTAATGAAGCACATTATTTACTCCAGGTATTGTCTAGATACTTTTGTGTGATGACACAGGATATGGGATTGTTATCTGGTTCTTTGCTTAACAATGATTACGTGTCATAAAGATCATAACTATTGATTTGTTAGCATTTGTTAACATTTTTCACATTCAGCTCCAAACAGCAGAAACAATATTTTGTAGATTTTAATTAAACTGATTAGGATTTTTGTGAGCTTTCAGAAATACAAAATCATCAGCATATAATATAGAGTCTATAACACCAGATATAATAACGGCTAAGGGAATGAATGCTCGGTGGTTCAATAAAATCACTAAAGTACAAACATAGAATATATCTACGGAGTAAAACACTCTCATAAAATCATAAAATAAACTTGTTTCAGTGTAATAAAAAGTGTTTAATCAAAAATGGAGTAAAAACAAAAAAGTCAGACCTTTAACAGCATATGATCAAAGCAAGGTGTTTAAATAGCTTACCAATTGAGTTCAACCAATAAGAATCATAATAGAACCTACAGGTAATTAAACATTCTGACATCGGTTCCTATACAGGGAACTCACTAACATCATTTCCAATAAACATCTCATAAAAAATTCTCATTTAAAAAATCTCAAACGGCTTCTGTGGGATTATCTATGGTGTATACTGAGGACCGATTTATCTGCTGGAATTCAATCAATAGGATATCATGTGTACCATCAAGAATATTCCTAGGAAGACTAGTTTTGAAATAATGGTTTTGGTGTTGTAGTGTCCACATAGTAAAAACAGGGCAATGGTTACTTGGAGTATTATGAGCATTGTTAGAAGTTTTTCAGGAAAGTTTGCTATTCAGGAGTATTTGTTATAATCATGTCAATATATATATTTTTTGTGTGTGCTTTTGTTAGGTCTGGTTGCAGTATTTATCAGAGAAGTCAGGATGTTTAGTTCTATGAATCTGTTTATAGTGGACATATGCAAGCCATTCCAGTTAATATTTAGCTCACCAAATATAATCAGCTTGTTATTTATGGAATATGGTAGTATTGGTTTTAATTTTTCCAAGGTAGGTTATGGAAAATACAGAGAGAGAGAGAGAGAGAGATGCATATATCTGCAAGTAATATTTTAGTACTAAAATTTGTGAGATTATCCATTTACGATCATCATCTTTTTTGGGTATTGCTTTTAGTGATGAGCGACGGGTTAAGGTTTACATTGTTTTATAAATAAATGTTAAAACACCACCTCCTAACCTAGAGCAGGTCTGTTACTTGTATATAGACTGTAGTTTCTTGCTAAGGTTGGTGATATTCAACTGCCCTCTTTTAACCAGGATTCAGTAATTACTACTATTTTAATATTTTTATTTGTTATGTAAGATTTTAGTACTGACCATTTATTGTCAGTACTGGCAATGGTCATGTAAGCTACAGAAAGATCTTTTGGCTTAGGATTGCAATTATAATAAAAAAGAAAAACTATGACTGAATTGCTGCTGTGGGCAGTGAGTACTGTTACCATTGTCCACAATAACTGTTTTTGCAAGAAATAATGGCCACAGTAAAGTGTTTGTTGCTGTCACTCACAGAAATGTCACCAACATAAATTATTGCAACTTCCATTAGGAAAAATAAAGTAAGAAAAGAAAAAGAAAGAATGGATTTCTGCTCTTGGCAGCATGTACTGTTATAATGTTCACAGATATTAACATTTTATGCGGGACCCAAGACATTGTTTATGTTTTCTTTGAATTAAAAGTGCTCCTCAGCTTAAATAAATGAGGATGACCTATTCATGACTGTATAATGATACTGTGAGTCATGTCAAATTCTTAGATAACAGAAGCGATTAATGTTTTTTTGACTGGGTTAGTTCCTCTTTTCACTGGTGAGGTGGTGTTTATAGTACTCAGGGAAATTTGGCCACAGCATCAGGGCACATCCCTTACTTGTTCTTGCAAGTCATGTATGGAGGCTAACGTGTGCAGTGATTACATCAGCCACACAAGAAGGCAGTATGGCGGAATGTGGAGAGACAGCATTAGAACAATTTTAGAGTTGCAGTGCAGGATATCAGTAAGGTGAGGAGTGGGGAAGATGTGGTGGTTACAATCCTACAGTTGGGAGGATTGTACGATGGAATACTATAAGAGTTATTCAATGTTTCAGGCCAGGAAGTATCACAGGTAGCTTCATGGGATGAGATGATAAAAAAACTGCAACTGAAGGAATCTAACAGTTCGATAGTGAAAGCGCAGTGGCCTGAGATCCTGGATAACAAGTCACACATACAAAGAACAGAACTGGGTCAACATAATAAACAAATAAAAAGCATGGAAGTTCTGCAAAACTTCAAGTACTGTATGTAGTAAAAGTTCTTTCTAAAAAAGAAATGGCTATTGATAGATATGACTTATGAGACTATGTGATATTACCATTAGAGGTTACAGTGACAGATGTTAATGCCTTTAACGTTTTGGACAAAGACTCAATTGGTGACATTGTTTTTGAATCAGAAAAAGGTATAAGAAAACTATTGGTTAAATTTAAAGAGAAGGAAGATGTTCTTCCATGGTCAAACTATGTTTTATCAACACAAATGGATATACTTAAAAAAGACTTTTGATAGATTTAGGACTGAAGTATTAAAAGAAGATTTGGATATTTATTTAAGAACTTCATCTGATTACTATTTTTGAGATGAAAAAAGTTAAAGATAAACAGGGTTTATGGACAGGTAGGTGGAAGTGTTAGGTTAAATTGAAAGTTGTGCAAGGAAATGTGCAACATATTACAAGCATAATAAATGTTCAAAGGAACAAAAGGGTTTTTAAAATACTGGGGTCAACCAAGGACATGCTTCTTTTGTGGAGAATAAGGATATTTTATTTAATGGTGCACAAAAAAGCATTGTGCCCAGTGCATCGAGAAGGGACATTTATTTAAAAATTGTATAGCTGCATGTTATAAATGCAGTAAGACAGATCATGTGTAGATAGATTGTACTGAAACACAAGCAAATATTAGTAATAAAGAAAGGATGGATGGTAAGGAAAATGACAGCATAGATCTGGAAAAAGAGAAAAGTGTATATAATACAGATGAGTAGTACTTAGCAGATCAAAAAGCATAGGACAAATAACATAATAAAAATGGTAAAGAAGAACAATAATTAGTTTTAAGTGACACTATGACAGAGGGCTCCCTATAACTAATCAAACAACCACATTTTTAAACAGGACATGGTTGAGCCCATATCATCGACAATGCAGTCCATCAAAAAAAAAAAGAAAAACAACACAAACACAACACCCGCACACACCACAGCAAGTGCTTTTGTAGGAGGGGACAAGTTCTCCTTGCACCCCCCCAACACACACACACACACCCTGCTAATTATATATACCAACTCCAAGATTTCACTAAAGTGGGGAAATGGGAAAATTTCCTGATCCCTACCGTAACACAATCTCAGTCAGAACAGTTCAATGAACTGCATTGTTGATGATATGGGTTCGATCATATCGTGTTCAACAATGTGTCTGCTTGATAATTTGATAGGGATCCATGACAGAGAATTGTGATGTGAGTGAGAAGACAGTAAAATAGCAATTGATTGTTGTTAAAAACAAAAATAAAACCCCTTACTAACAGAGTTAGACAGAGAAAAAGAAAATATAAAAACAGTATTTTAAATAAAAAATTTAAGAAAATTATTTTTACATCTGAACAGTATTGTAAATTATATTAAAAGGTTATCAGTTTTACAAGAGTGTGAAGGTAAAGAAGTAGAAGTCATTGGTTTACAAGTTGTTCAACGCATTGATGGCAGAGGGAGAAAACAATTCCAGTTATTGTGGGAAAATACAATTATTTGAAATTGGGAGCAGAAAGATGCTTGAATTTAGCTATATTATTTAAAACAACCTGTGTGACAGTGCTAGATCATGTTATTGTGAAAGCAAGCAGAGCACCAGTCATAGATATAAAATACAAGGGTAGGATTTTTAGAATAATTGGGATTTATTCATATACAGGGATGAAAGAGACAGAGGAAATGTTTGCATTATTGCAACCTTATGTTTTACTGAATATGCATATTAGTTTTTTATATGACTTTAATTGTAATTTAAGAAAATTAATGGAAGAATATCTGTGGATATAAAGAAATTAAAAGAAGTTATCAAAACAGATCAATTACAAATAGGATCACAAAGAGATTTTACTTATATACATGATAATACTAAAACAGAAATAGACATTATTACGTATTCATATTAATATACGCAGGACAATTTAAAGACAGTTTTTCAGATCATGTAGGTATGTGAGCTATTATAGGTATGAATGCAGACATAATATTCCAAGGAAAATGTTTAAAAAAGTTAAATGCTGTTCATTTACAAAAACCTTTTAAACAGAAAGAAATAAATTTGTGGAAAGAACATTTAACAGTGAAATGTGCTTATAAAACATGGAGAGACTAGTTGATCTGTAGTATTTAAGAAGAAAATTAAAGGAGTGAAACTATTGATAATACTGTGAAAGTTAGAGATGAGAGAAACTTATGGAATAGAGGACGGATGGTGGAAGTTGATTTGAAATGTGAAAATAACATTGTGAACTACTTGCCAAGTGTTACTTTGTGGTTGATCATACAGGGATATTAAGATATGCTGGTCAGCCTAAATCATGTTTTATTTGTGGGGACTTTTCTCATTTAATTAAGGACTGTGACAAGGTACAATGTAACCAGTGTGGGGAGAAAGTACATAGAGTAAAAAGGTGTGTGCGTGAATGCAGGCTGTGTATAAAGGAACACTTTGGGCTGGATTGTCAAGAGCAACTGGTAAATAATGTAAAAGAAGAGGGAAAGGGAAGATAATGTACATGAGGAAGGACAACAAGAGCCTGGGGGAGAAGATAAGCTAGGTGAAGAAGAAACTGTAGCAGAAGAAAAATATGAAGGGGTAAAATGAGGACAGAGAGAGAGAGAGCATACAGGAAGAGAGGTCAGGAGAAAGGATTGATACTAATACTTTTTTGAACTACTAGCTAGTGAAAATCTAATTCTGAGGATCAAGGATTGTTTGTACATAAGAACAGGAAAAAAAACTCAGTTAGGGAAACAGTAAAAACAGGAAAATGAAAACTTAAAACTATTTTCCCTAAACTTAAAAAGAAGGAAAAGCAACAATTCTAGAGTACTTTCAGTAAATGTGAACAGTATTAACACTGTAAGAAGACTAGGGGTACTGGAATGGTATATTAAATGTGATATGGATGTCATTCTGTTAGAAGATGCAGGATTTCTGACAAGTAAAGAAAGATTGCAAGCAACACAATTGTGGGGTGGAAATATAATATGGAATTAGGAAGTAAGGGTTACTGTTGTGGATGTCAGGTGGAGAGAACATGTTTATAGAATTATAGCATAATATGCATAGATAATTAGCAAGGAAAATAATCGTTTTCATCAAATATTAGACTTGTGTGGTGGTTAATGTTAAAATTATAATTGCAGGGGACTTTAATTGTGATTTAAGGGGAAAATATAAAAAAGTGAAAGATATAAAAAATGCAGGAAGTTGTGATGTCCTCCTTCAGGGCCAGTAATCAAGGAGCCTGAGTCCTCAGCACTGATACCAGTAAAGGATGTTCACTTGGAACAAAAATAGATACATGCAGTATTTCCAGAAGCAGCTCTCTGCATCAAGCATACTTTCCATTAAGAGGACACAGGGAACACACTCAGTCCAGAGTCTGGGTTTTTCACTCCCCCCCTCTCTCTCTCTCTCTCTCTCCAGGCCCCCAGTAAGACTTGCCACTGGCACAGCTGTAGAGTTGAGTTCTCAGCTGAGTGTCCAAGCCAAGTTCTCCAACACCATGTCTATCAGTGCTCTATGCCCCTGACACACACACTCTTTGAGATTTGATTTGCACACATGCATACACACACATCTATGAAAGGCTGGCACAGATTTACTTACTTTTCTACTCTTTGCTCAGACTATAAGGTAGTTGCTGCCATCAGACACTCCAAAGCCAGCTACTCTAAGGTTCTTACAAGGATACCCAATTATACTGAGTGAAATTAATACTAATACTAATGGTAATGTTGACCAAATAGCAAGGCTTCAAGGAGTGGCCACAGTGTCACCAAATAAATATAAGTACTCTCAAAGATTAAAATATTCTCTAAAGGACCAACCACAAGGAAAAGTTTAAATACATTTAATAATAAATTATAAAAGAACATGAAAATACTAAATATCTATTTATAATAAATACAAGAGTTTCACTCACAGGAAATATTAAAAATAACAGAGATGAATAGATTCACACAGATACAGAAAAATAGTACTTAACTAATCTCACTATATTTTCCTGACTAATCTAAAGAATTACTATTCCCTGGGTACACTTACTAAAGCAAGGCAAGATGAAGTAGGTGAATGATCCTTCTATGTCAGGTTACAAAGACAGACTGCCCTGAGACTTCAGTCTCATGTAGTATTAAAACATCATTTTTTATGCTGGATTACAGAATGATATCACATACATCTGGTCATCTGACTTATGGTTCCCATACTACACCCCTTTACTGGAAATAGAACCAGAATCTCACACATATATGTTGCCATAGACACAGATAGAGCTTTGCTAAGATGTGTTGCAGCTTCTGGAAGTCATAAAACAATTTCAAATTTTCACCCTTCCAGAGCAGCAATTAGTTCACCCCCAAGGACAATACAGAAGGCTTCGTAGTACAGACTTTTTGTGCCTGGCTGCATTGAGACCTGTGAGATACAATCTTTATGACCTAAATATTTTTCTAAAAGTTAGCAGGGGCTGAGCTTAACATCTTCTCTTCCTATATCCTCTGTTAAAATATTATTTTCAACAGTTATAATACAGTCTGACATACAGGTGTATTTCTTTTTTCTGTCCTGCAGAACCAACTGTTGGTACATTTTTTAACACAAACAGCTTTACAAATACATTTTTAACACAAGCACCTGTATAAATCAGTTTGATATACAAATGACATATAATTCTTTACAAAACTCCAGCTAGCTGTGCTGGCATATGTTATATATCCACTGCTCTACTTCTCCTGGCATAGCTGGCAATACCTCATATTACCACAGAAGTGATAAAAAATGGTAAATAGGCTGTGGGGAACAAAAGCCAATTAACTTGTAGCAGGGGGTACTTTTATATGAAATTGATTATTTTGTATTATCAGAAGGCTTGGGGGTAGCAGCTGGTGATACAGTCGTGCCAGGTTTTTCAGACCATTTATTAATATGGATGGAAGTGATGGAAGAAAGGGAGTATATTAAAATAGGGAAGGGATTAAAAAGAATAAATGAAAAATGATGGGATGAAATTGGAGAGTAGAAAATATTTCAGTTATAGAAGAATCATATAATCATGAAGGACTTCTAAAAACTGTTCTGAATGGTAGATTGAGTTTAAAAAGATGTATAAAAAGTGTTTTTCAATAGCAGGATGATGTAAGAAAGGAAGAGAAAATGAAGACTAGAAAATGTATAGAAATGTATTGGAGAATTTAGAGAATAATACAAGAGAGTGGTATGATATGGAACAAAAATATATAGAAGAAATAAAGAAAAAAGGCACACATACATACAAATATCTCAAGCATGTGCATTAATGCCCTTCTAGCCTTCCAGTATGCCACAACAGGTTTTCCCATGATAAGTCTCCGGGCTGTCCTTAAAAATATGTAAACAAGCGTTTGCTTTAATGTAGTTTGTTAGTCTGTTCCATGCATTGCAGCACTATCAGTGAACCAGTTAGTACACTTCTCATTCCTATATAATCTTCTGCATACGTTGTCTGATGATGGTTCTCTCGGATACTTTATGATAACCCCAGACATTCTCAGAGGTAGTTACCTTGAAATGCCCTATATACCTGAATAAGATCGCCACTTGTCTATCTATATGAGATACTGTACAAGTACAGATATTTTACTCTTTCATAATAACTTAAATTTTCACATCCATGGATGCCCTTAGTATATTTCTGCTGTACTCTTTCCAGTTTAGTAATGCTTGTTTTTTTATAAGGTTTCTATATTGTTATTCCATACTCAATTTTTGGATGTAATGTAATTAATAAAATTGACTTCATCATTTCTGATTTCCTAGACTTTATAAATCTTTTTATATAACCTATACTTCTATAACTATCATTAACCAATTGGTTGATATGATTAGAAAAATTCAAAATTGGATCTTTCCATATACCCAGGTCCTTAAATAAATTTACAGTTTCAATCACTTTCTGCTGCATTAAATATTCAACTTTCAGTTTATGTATCCCAAATCTCATATGCTTTAGTTTGTGACGTATTTATCAGCATATTATTCTCCTGTGCCAAAATGGTCAATTTAATCAAGTTCTTTTGCAGACATGTCATATTTGTAACACATGTAATCAGTTTACCCAATTTCCAGTAATCTGCATGCAGACTGTAGAATACCTTAGATGAAAAAGTTAGGTCTGAAAGATACAGTCAAAATAAGTATGGGCCTAGGACAGAGCCCTGTGAAATACCTTGTCTGTAACCTGTCCATTTTCTGTATGATGCTTGCCATGTCCTATTTGTGAGCTATGCATGTATCCATCTTATCAAGTGTATATCAATACCTAGTTGTTCTAACTTATTGATCAGTGTTTTGTGCATGATCCTGCCAAATGCTGAAGTTAAATCTATATAAATTATATCACAACACAATGTTTCATTCATAGTTGTTATCATATTGTTATAGAACATCATCTCACAGGTGGTAATAGACCTATTTTCAACATACACATGCTGATATATGGTGTGAAATTTCAACCTTTCCAGTTCTGGCAATAACTTATCCAGCATTACCTTCTCCATTATTTTTCCACAACACAAAAGTAAACTTAAGGGTCTATATGACTCCTGTTTTGTCCTACTCCCCTTTCCCTTAAAAACAAGTTTAATAAGTGCATGTCTCCAATCTTGAGGAATCTCCCCATATTTATATGACCTAGTAAATAATAAATATAATGGTACCGTAAGTTCTTGCTGAAGTGTTGTCAGGTCATGATTACTAATTCTGTCTCCTCTCTGTGCTTTGTTTGGATCCAGTTTGCATAGCTCTTTTTCAATATAATCTAATTTGATTTCAGTATCTGAGGTTACCTGCATGTCACAAGGGCAACTTATCACCCCTTTATAAAGCCAAACAGTTTTACATAAGATTTTGCAAATATATTTATATGTTGTGTCTGAGAATAAATTTTAGAATCTACACATGGTTTATCAATTTGTATGTCTTTACTCCTTCCACATCTTATGTATTTATAAAATGGTTTCCTATTATGCTCAATATCTTTACTTGTAAATACATTTTCTTCAGCTTTTTTTTATCTTGTATCACAGTGTGCTTAATTTATTTCTCCAACTTGTTTATTTCAGTTTTTAAAGTTGTAGTTTGACCTCTTTTCTATTTCTTATATATTTTTTATCTCTAACCTTAATCAGGTATCTTATTCTTATGAAAATATATTCCCTTGATGTTGTATGCCTAACTCCTGATGTTAAACATTTTTTTTTTATTTTTTTGCACTCACATAATTTCTCTTTCTAAACTTTATACACTCCTTCTGCAGTTTTTCGGCTTAACACATTGTTCCAATTAGTTTTACATAGTGACTGTTTTGCTTCCATAAAGTCTGTAATTAATCTTCTGTGCATTGGTTTAGATTTCAGTTTGGCAGAATTATCTACCAACAAATTAACGTTTATAATCCTATAATCATTGCACATAAACATTGGAAAAACTTGACATGAAGTAACAGTAATTTCTTTAGGAACACAAGCAACTTCTAGTATGTTCCATTCCCTGGTAGTTTTTTTTTTTTTTTCAATCTGAAACAATTGCTCCTGAACATACATTGTGAATAATTTCCTTACTAATGTTGCTGAATCAATATTATTCCAGTTTGTTTCTAGTAAATTTAAGTCCCCAGCCACTATTATTCTTCCCTCCTGTGTTTCATGCAAGGAATATATGAACTTCTGTAGGTCATCACCATTTGACTTTGGTGGTCTGTACATTCCAACACTTGTTATGTGTTGCAGGGTTCTCTTTAGTGTCAAAGTTACATAATCTATAAAACTGGAGTTATCATTGAAGATGTAATAATCCCAGGTCTCATAACTATCTTTAATCCTTATCATAACGCCTCCACATGATTTTTTGTTAGAATACAGTAAAACATTTATACCCTGACAGAACTAGTTTCCAGTCATTGTTCTTTAACCATGTTTCACAAGCAATAACAACATCAATCTTGTGGGAACATAGAAAAATTTCCAACAAAAAAAATTATCATTAATTCTCCTAGCAACCATCAGAGATGCATCACATGTTGCTATGTGTGGCCTGTTAAATTTTTGACCTGGCAAACATCCTGTCTTGTGTTTGTCAAATATCACAAAATATCTGTTACAAAACTTCTTGACAAATGCACGCCATCCTCTCTGAACACATGCATGCCAAAAAGTAGGCTCAGATGCTTTACCCATTTCTATTTTTTAAAACGGGACATTTTTCTTACCCACAAAATCTTTTCATTCATGATGAACTGACCCTTCTTTCTATATGTGATTTCTGAAACATATGTATGCCCTGGACATGCTATGCTGTCTAACAGGGGTGTAAGTTTCCTACTAACAGTCAGGGAGTCCTTGCAGAAGAGATCATTTGTACCAACATGAATAAAAACAGATCCGTACTTCTTTACATTAAAGGCTTGTCTCATATTCTCTGCTTTTGCTCCTGGCAAGCATAACATCATTCAATGTTCATTATCTTCTCTGCAAATGTAAGTATCACTTCCTCTAATTATTGAATCTCCAGTTGCAAGAATGTCTTTTCTGACCAGATCTGAAGAATATTCAACTTCTAATTCATTCATTTCTTCTCTATCAGTTGTTACAAACGGATGATCCTCATCACAATTAGTCTTATTAATCCCACTGTTTTCATTGCGTATTAAATTTGCAAACATACAGTTCTCATCCAGCTCTCTTTGCACATCACCAGATGGTGCCATGTTGTCAATTTCTTTCTTTCTCATCTTTTTTTCCTTACGGTAATATTCTTCCATCCTTCCACATTCAGTTTTGATTTCTTCCATTTCACCTACCCCTTGCCTCATTTTTCTAGCTTCTCTTTTGAAATAAAAATGCTCCTTTTTTCTGTAGGCTGCAGGTTTTATGTTATCATTCCCTGTAATTTGTGTGTGACATTAAGAAAGCAGAGTGTTTTTAGCATGTATTCTCTTTACTTTACTTCACAGACATTGGTCAGTTTCTTTTTCTTCCTTGTTATTTGCTGTGAACTTCTTCCTTTCTTTCTTTTTTATTTCTTTCTAAATAGTCTGAATCCATAGACTGCTGAATACTCATATCCAGAATTTCAAATTTGTCAGAGGCATTACTGTTTGGATAGAGATATTATTTACAAGGGATAAATAAGGAGGTATCTGCATATTTGGGTAAAATAGTAAAGTAAGATGTTAGTTTAATGACGGAAATGAAAAATGTAAAACGACAGGTAAGAAAACACAAGAGCAAATAATAATTATTTCAGTATACTGTGTGGAAAATATGTATAAGAGTAAAATAAAATAAATATGTATGAGTACAGTCATCCCTCTCCACAAAGGAGGACTGACTACAGACCCTGGGAACTATTGGCCCATTAGCCTGATGAGTCTGATATGCAAAGCTATGAAAAGCATCATCATGGACCTAATAAATAAGGATATAGGGAATATCCAAACTCTGGATCCCACACAGTTTGCTTTTGTGAAGGGTAGATCATGCCTGCTCAACTTGGTTGACTTCTTTGAGTCAGTCACCAGAGCTGTGGATGAAGGCAAGGTGGTTCATCCAGCCTACCTTGATCTGGCCAAGGCCTTTGATACCGTTCCCCACTCAGGAATCATAGAAAAACTCACTAAGCTAGGCATCAACCCCTATATCACTAGGTGGGTTGCAAGCCGGCTCACAGATAGAACCAACAGTTTGAAAGTAGCTGACTCCAAGTCAGACTGTTGACCAGTCATGAGAGGAGTTCCACAGGGTTCAGTCCTGGGTCCTCTCCTGTTTGGTATTTACTTCTCTGAAGTCCAGGCCAACATGAAGGGACTCTGGCTGACAAAGTTCACAGATGATTGCAATTTTGGAGCTATTATTAACTCCCCAAGTGATGTTGACATCCTACAGAAAGGCCTCATTGAGACCATTAACTGGTGTCAGAACCATGACCTTAAGCTCAATGCCAAAAAATGTGTCATCATCCCCTTAGGGAAAAACCCAGTTCTCATGAATTTCCATATTGATGGTAGTCCACTGAACACAGAAGGCATTATAAGAGATCTGGGAACCCAGGTTGACAGCAACCTCTCTTTTGACCAGCACATTGCCACTGTAGTCAGAAAGTCCTTCTATGTGGAACATCTCATTACTAAAGGTTTTGCATCAGGAAGAAAGAGGTCATTGTCTCCCTCTACTCTTCTTTCATTAGGCTAATCATCGAGTACAACTACCCATGGCATGTACCTCTCTAGACATCTGCAACAACTGGAGAGGCCTCAAAAGTACCTCATAAAGAGGATCCTAGGCCTTAAACACTTGTTCTATATGGCCAGACTCAAAAAAACTCCAACTATTCTCCATCTCATATCACCTACTTAGATGCGATCTCTGCTTGACTTACAAAGCCATGTCTGACCCAGCTCTGTTAGAAATGCTACATCTAAAGAAATCCCAATCCCTGTGCACCACATGCTCCAGAGACCTCAACCTCTTTACCACAATCAACAGAACATGCCAGAAGGACAGGTTCATAACCCAGAGACTGCCCATGCTATGGAATAGACTTCCCATACATGTGAAGCACAGCACCTCACTGGCCCTCTTCAAGAGAAATCTTGATGAGTGGATGGGAAATAGAAAATTCACCCTGGGGGTCACTCCAGTGGCTCTGCTCTACAGAGGCACTTGGAACTAAGGTCGGGTGGCTTGATGCCAGATTAATCCTATGGGCTAGGCTTGTAAAGGCTCCAGGGCCATTAGCCTAGTACACACCTATGAACCCATGAAAAGAGGGAAAGTAAGAGAGAGAGAGAAAATGAAAAGTAAAAAAAATTCCCGAACAAGTTAAGGAAGAATTTGAAAAAGAAATTGCTACTAGTGAATTGGATGAAGTACTTAGGAAACTAAATTTTGATTCAGTATCAGGCCCAGATGGTATAGGGTATGGAATGTACAAGAAATTAATGGATTGGCAAAGGGAGTATTTTGTAAATGTACTGAACGAGTGGTAAAAGGAATGGTTTGCTTATTAAGAGTTATGTAGTGGGATATTAAAATTTATATGGAAGAAGGATGAGAAGAATGAAGTTAAACTTTGGAGACCCATCACTCTAAATAAGATAGATTACAATTTTTATGAGAAAAAACAGATGAGAATAGAAAGAATGAGGGATGTCATAGAAGAAAGTATATATATATATATATATATATATATATATATATATATATATATATATAATATAAAAGGGAAGAGATGTCATAGTGCCTTTTTTAGGCAAGGCTCAAAAGACAAACCCACCTCCATAGGTATCACAAGGGATAAGAAACTAAGAGTAATGCTACTCAACGCCAGAAGTCTAAACCTCAAGATGCATGCACTCGAAACTCTCCTTAGCATGGAGAACATCGATATCTGTGCAGTAACAGAAACCTGGTTCAGGGTTCCCGAGAGCACCCCAGCACTACCAGGTTATACCTCATACCATGCTTTTCGGCCCCAAAACTTGGACGAACCACAAAAGGAGGGAGTATCGATATTCATCAAAGATACCCACACCTCCAGGTTGGTGGCAAAGCACAAAGCATCAGAGACTATCCATGTGCAACTAACAGTGGGTAAAACTGCCTTCCAGTTTATAGCCTGCTACAGACCACCCTCCCAAACCCAGGAACCCCACTCGGCCTTCCTGAGAACACTGGAAAATATGAAGGTCTCTCCAAACACCATTATATTGGGTGACTTCAACTACCCAAACATAGACTGGGAGCATTACTCTAGCTCCAACACCCTAGCCCAAAGGTTCCTAGAATTTATAAACTCAAATGCTATGGAACAACTTGTTACCACTCCCACAAGAGGGGAAAACATACTGGACCTGATCATCACCAACATGGGGAATCTATGCTCCAGACCAGAAGTGTATCCCTCACTGGTAAGATCAGACCATAAACTAATCTCACTGGATATTCACATCCCGATCCCACCCCTGCCCAGAAAACCACAGTGAAAAACTTCTCTAAAGCAAATTTCACACTCCTCAAAACTGAGGTGGAATCCTTCAAAGCCCCCGGGCCTGTGGAAAATACGTCCCAGACCGCAGAATACTTTATAAACGCATTCTATGAACACCTTCAGGAATGCATGGATCATGCGATCCCAAATAAAACCAAGACCCAATCCTCCAAAGGCAGACGTCCTGTCTGGTGGACCCCAGCCATAAACAAACTATACAATAGAAGGAGGAAGCTACTAAATGATACAGCAAAATCCCAGAAAGGGAAGGCATCACTGATCAGTATTAGCAAAAAACTACGGGCACACACAAAATTGTCTAAGGCCAGCTTCGAGAGAAAAATTGCACAGGACACTAAGGATAATCACAAGGCTTTCTTTAGTTATGTTAGGAACCTGGGTGGTAATTCCCAGATATGCTCAGAATTAGTCCAAAATGACAAAAAATACACCGAACCCACAGACATTGCCAACATCCTAGCTGACCGGTTCAGCGCAAACTTCTCCCCTCCCTCCAAAGGGCAAATATCTATCCAAGCAGAGTGCTGCCCCCCTGACATCTCAGATGCTCACGTAAGAGCCGCCCTCTCCAAAGCAAAAAACACAGCATCAATGGGACCAGACGGTGTCCCGGGCTGCGTCCTACATGAACTCCAAGAAGAGCTAAACCCAAACATAAAACTACTGTTCAATCTCAGCCTTACTACA
This sequence comes from Protopterus annectens, assembly GCF_019279795.1. Taxonomy (NCBI): domain Eukaryota; kingdom Metazoa; phylum Chordata; order Ceratodontiformes; family Protopteridae; genus Protopterus; species Protopterus annectens. Next base: position 422,288,085 of record NC_056725.1, read on the forward strand.
GGATATGTGCCCAAAGAGTGACGTACAGCAACAGTGGTCCCTCTCCATAAAGGTGGTGCCTCAACGGATCCTGGAAACTATCGCCCCATAAGCCTGACTAGCTTGGTCTGCAAAGCTATGGAAAGGATCATCATGGACCTCATAAATAAAGATATTGGGGACCTACAAACACTGGATCCTACCCAGTTCGGCTTTAAGGGCAGATCCTGCCTCTTAAACATGGTTGATTTCTTTGAAACAGCAACCAAGGCCATTGACGAGGGGAAGGTGGTCCACACAGCCTACCTGGACCTCGCAAAAGCCTTCGATACAATACCCCACTTGGGCATTATAGATAAGCTCACCAGCTTAAATATAAGCCCCTATGTCATTAGATGGATTGCAAATTGGCTCAAGGACAGTACCCACATGGTTAGAATTGCTGGAGCCATGTCAGACTCCAAACCAGTTACAAGTGGTGTCCCACAAGGCTCAGTCCTGGGACCTCTCTTGTTCGGTATATATTTCTCGGAGGTACAGGCCAACATGGAAGGACTGTGGCTGACCAAGTTCGCAGATGACTGCAAACTGGGCACCATAATCGACTCTCCAGCTGACACAAGCATCCTCCAAAAGGGACTCATAGAAACAGACAACTGGTGCCAGAGCCATGGCCTCAAGCTAAATGCCAAAAAGTGTATAGTCATCCCCTTTGGCAAAAACAAAGTGCCCACAAATTACCGCATAAGTGGTAATCCATTAAGTACAGAAGAAGTAATTAGGGACCTGGGGACCCAAGTTGATAGCAATCTCTCATTTGACAACCACATGGCCAAAGTGGTTAGAAAAACATTTTATATAGCCCACCTAATCATGAAGGGATTCACATCTAGATCAGGGGACGTCATCGTGCCTCTTTACTCATCCCTCATCAGGCCCATAATTGAGTACAATGCCCCTTTTGGGATGTACCTTACCAGACACCTGCAGCAACTGGAAAGACCCCAAAAGTACCTCACCAAGAGTATCAAAGGGCTCAAACAGATGCCATATGCTGCCCGGTTAAAGAAACTCCAGCTCTACTCAGTGGCATACCGCCTGTTCAGAGGCAATCGGTGCCTGACATATAAAGCCATGCCCAACCCGGAATTAATGTACATGCTGCACCTCAGAAAATCCAAATCCCATCGAGCTACGCGCTCGAGAGACTTGAACCTCAGCACTGAAATAAATAGGACATGCTGGAGGGACAGATTCATAACCCAGAGGCTCCCTTCACTTTGGAATAAAATCCCAGTCCAGGTTAGGCAGAGTCCCTCATTGACCCTCTTCAAGAGGAATCTTGATGAGTGGATGGGAGATCGTAGGTTTACCCCGGGTATCACTTCTGTGTCACTGTTAGACAGAGGCACAGTATACTAACCTCGAAAAAGGGCATAGCAAAATAAATTTAAAATGGGTGGCGAAAGCCAAACACATTCTGGCTAGGCTTATAAATGCCCTAGGGCAGATAGCCTAGTATGAACCTATGAACCTATTAGTTATGAGAATATTTGTGGCTGATGTTACAGGAAAATGGGAGGATGTGAAACTTATGGTAAGTGATATTAACAAAGCAATTGATATTGTAGAATATGATGTTTTCTGGTATGTTAATGAGAAGTATGGAATAGGTAATAGAATTAGGAGAGTGTGAATGTCAGCATATCAGAATATTAGAGTAAGAGTGTTAGTGAATGCATGGCTGAGTTAAAAAATATGCATGAAGTGTGGTATAAGACAAGGATGTCCCATGAGTGGAATATTGTTTGTATTGGTAATGAATGCGATAGTGGGTGAGGTAGCTTATAAAATGAAAGATGCTAAATGTGTAATGTAAAAGAGGGTGGTGATTTCAGTAGTTTTGACTTATGCAAATTATATAGTTGTAGTTGCTAAGAGCAAAATATGGATGACAGATGTGTTGGTTTGTCTGAATGGATATTTAAAGGAAACAAGAATGACCCGGAATAAAGATAAAAGTGAGAGTTTGATGATGTGGTGAAAACTAATGGTGCATATTTTTCAATGAATGAAGTGTCTTTGCTAGTGATAAAATTTGGGAAAAATGATGTAGTCATGATGCAATGAGAGGTTTTAATAAAAGAACTGAAATAAATATATCCTCTGTGGAAGACATACGTATTAGCATTTAAGAAAAATGTTTATCTGGTGAAGTCTTTCTTAATGGGAAAATTGCATGTATGTCAAATGTTTTTATGATCCCAGAAAAATATGAAAAGGAAATTGTGCAAGGAGTATTTTTTTCACATGGGGTTCAAGTTTAAACCCAGTGAAAGGAGGCGTGTTGTATATGACTGAAGATGAAGGGGGATTGGGCTTACTATATCCAGCTGTTTATTCTGCTTCTATAAACTTATATGGAGTATTAAAGTGGGTAAAGGAAGAGAATGAGAAATTAATGAGAATATTTAAATATAACTACAAAAAGGGTGTGGTAGATGATAAGAATAAGAAAAAGAGAAAAAGCATATGTAAATGAAGAAATAAAAATTGTCAAGAAAAAAATGTTAATATGGAAAATACAAATAGATGATATAGGGAAAGATAGAAGGATATGGTATAATAATGTAAAGAAACACTTTTATTATGTAAAGCCATGGGAGATTTTACTAGAAGAAGTGATTAAAGCCGTTAAAGCAAGGAAAAACAGTGTACCAACACAGTAGACTTGTCAGGTTTTTGCTATGGAGAATGGTAATAAATAAGTTACCAGTAAAAGGGAATATGCCATATAAAAAGAAGGTTGAAAGAGTGTATTTATTTTCTAGACAGGAAGAGACAACAAAGCATGTTTTTTGTGATGTGAAAGAGTGGTGAAACTCTGGAAAAAGTTGTGTGAAGAAAACATTTTGAGATTAATAATGGTATAAACAATATATATGAATATGATTATATATGGATATTATAAGAACAAGAAGAAAAATGTGAGAGAAAATAGGAATGTATTTTATGTAATATGGGTTATTTGGCATGTAAACTGAATGACATTTTGGAAGATACAGTACAACAAATTAGATTATGGTTGTAGAAGGAGTAAGGGAACATTATGGAAGAATAACAACGAGGATTTTATAAGGAAATGATAAATATTTAAAAAATAGAAATGTGTATATATGTACATACAAATATGTGCATTTTATAAATATGTAAATAATGTTTTTTTTATATTGTGCTAAATAAAGGACCCTTACTCTTTTTGGTATGTGCTGTTGGATCTTTTGCATCCACCTGTGCTGCCACCATCTCAAACAGATGGGAACTCAGTTCAACTTCTCATCCAAAGATGACACAGCACCCCCTTATGCTGTACTGTAGTGACAGCAATCTGTCTACCTAGTGAAGTTGATTCAATGGATTCATGGTTATTTTGAATAATTGAACAGATTGGGCAGATGTGCTTTTTCTGGGTATCAAAGATCATAAGACCCTGATTTTAGTGTGTGTGTGTGTGTGTGTGTGTGTGTGTATTTAGCAGTAGGCTTGCCTTTTGTAGCTATCTGGAAATATTACAGATCATTTTCAACTTCTTTCTTGGTTATAAAGGGTGAAGAACTGGAACTATAACTCACCATAATGTCTGCATATTAGATGGGACGTATATGTTGACGGTCTGATGGGAGCCAATTAATAAAAGTTTAGATGAGTAGGGGTAACAAGACAGAAAGTTGGGAAACCTCTCTTTTTTTGGACTGTCACTGGAAGAGTTTTTAGAACCTATTCTAACCATAAAGCTTCTGTGGAATATGTAGACACTGAACTAGTGAAAGGGCTTTAGGACTAATTTATGTGGCTGTGAGTGAGTTCAGTAAGTCAAATATTTTTTATTAGTTCTGTGAAAACTGACCCAAATGAGGTTTCCTTTCTCCATATTAAGAAGCACATCATCTGTTATAGTTCATAGAGTAGTCATAGTTTTCCTGTCACATCAAAACTCATGCTGGTGCCCTGATAACAATTGCTATTTTTATACTCAGTTAACAAACTGTGAATATATATATATATATATATATATATATATATATATATATATATATATATGTGTGTGTATTTTTTTTCCTGAGTAAGTAACCTAGTGTGTGTAGAAGGATGGAGATAACTACTAACATATGCTGCTAATATATTCTGTCTGCTTTAAACAATGATTTATATTCGCCTCTCACTTTGCTGGGCTTTGATGAGGGTGCTGAATTAGTCTAAGTAAAGTCAATGGGTTCCCCAAATCTGAGTTACAGATCGAGAAATGTAAATTATTTTGTTCTTTTCCTTTTTGGAAGGACTGGATCAACAACATACTACCATTCACTTCATGCTGCATTAGCTGTGCATATGGACATCTTGTTACAAACAGTGGATCCTCTGACTCTGCCCTACATATAAAGTGATAACATTTGTTTTGTTCTTTTATTTATTTGAAGGGTAACTTCGGCACTCTTCACCCAGTCGCTACACATGGCATTATCTATGACACTGCGAACATTACTTTGATTATGAGTGCAGACAATGGATTCTTCAAGTCTGCCTTATAGACCAAGAAAAATACTTTGTTTTGTTCATTCTTTTTTTGTGGGGGAGGGGAGGGTGGGCACATTCTCCTTCCAGTTCCTACATGTACTAGTAGCTATGAGACTGGAAGCTCATCTAAACTGCAGAGTAGGGGGTCTCAGTCTCAAAGACCATGTGATTGTATGAAGACTAGTGCACTCAGTCAAGGGTTCTAACCTGTAAAACAAAAAGAAAGATAGTCAGTGTAGCTAGGAATGTAGTGTGTATATTTCCTCACAGATCTTATGGCCTTGTGGCCTAATGACCATGAGTCTGTGGTCCCTGACGAATAGCATACAGTCTGTTTTGAAAATGCAGTCTCAACAATCCAAGTGTAGCTACCCTTCATGTTAGGGCATTCTGGACAGTTAATGGACAATAGGATTCAGAAACATTCATACTAGGCTGTTCATTAGATAGATAATTTTTAGCCCAGCCTCAAGATCCAGTTTTGTCAGTACCACAAAACACAAAGGAATTACTACCATTTTTTCTTTCCCTTCCAATGAAGTTATGAGGAACCAGACCAGGGGTGAATTTAAAGTTTCCTGTCCATTTATCCAGGCTGCATTTGAAGAGGTTCTTTGTTTTCCATTTAAGGGAAGCCTATTCCATAAAAGAGATCCTTTGAGCGAGAGGCTCTTACCAGTGCATCTTGTTTATGTTTCAGTGGAAGATTAATTCCTTCAAGTGGGTGTTTAAAGTGTTGTTTGTTTTTACAGATGTATAGGAGGTTGTGTAAGACTGTATCCTTTGAGGCTTTGTACTTTGACTTATATTTTTGCCATGTCCCTCATAAAATGTTTGATTTTCTGGTAAATCACTGAACTTACAATTAAAGAATAATGTAATTTATTAGAGTTTCATACTTATTTTTCAAAAATGTATGCTGATGCAAAACGTGTTATTCTATTAACTTTTTTTAAATGAATTACAGTAATATCTCAAATTTGTCCCTGATTTTGGGCCTTTGTAGCCTCATTATTTTTGGCTTTGTCCAGAATTCTTGAGCAAAAAAAGTCGATATGTATATTTGCAGGTGAGGTAAAGGTCACCCCTCAAAAGTCTGTAAGAAACACTGAAGAAAAAATCTGCTTTAAGGCAGTACATAGAAAACATGCCCTTGATTTTCTTTGTGAAGAATCACTGCATTTTTTTGTGTGTTAAGTCATATGTTTATACAAGTACATACTGAAAGGGACGTTATATTTTATTATGTAACTGATAAGCTATGTTATATGGGTTGGAGACAGTGGCATTGACAAAACGGCAGGAGTCAGAGCTTGATGTGGCAGAGTTGAAGATGTTAAGATTTGCAGTGGGTGAGACAGGGAAGGACAGGATTAGGAATAAGTATATTAGAGGCTCAGCCCAGGTTGGAAGGTTTGGAGACAAACCCAGAGAGGCAAGATTACATTGGTTTGGACATGTGCTGAGGAGGGATGCAGAGTATATTGGGAAAAAGATGCTAAGGATGAAGCTGCCAGGTAACGGGAAAGGAGGGAGGCCTAAGATAAGGTTTATGGATGTGGTGAGAGAGGACATGCAGGTGGTTGGTGTGACAGAGCAAGATGCAGAGGACAGGAAGAAATGGAAACAGTTGATCTGCTGTGGCGACCCCTAATGGGAGCAGCCGAAAGAAGAAGAAGAAGATCTGATAAGGGAGGAATAGAAGGGGATAATAACTTCCCTTGGCCTAGAAAATATACCCCTTTGTAATCAGTCCAGCTAGTTAAAAGGATTTGTCAATGACAGTGGATATATAATAGTCAAAATATAGTTCATGGTTAGTGAAAGTGCCTGGAACACTACATATCAATTTTCAAAGGGGTGTCATCTCTTGCATGGGTGCTCATTTTTGCCAAAGGACACTATGCAACATTTATTGGAATTAACTTAAGGCCATGGTCCTGGCACCATTTATTTGTCAGTCAGCAGGCAAATTGATGATAGCGCCAAGTTTGCATTCATATATAGACTTGATCAGCCAAAGGCCCTTAACACTGGTCTTGGTGCAGAGAATGAAATACCAAAAGAGAAATGGCCCAAGGACCTATCCCTTGTAATGATTTTGATGACAGTATGATCCCTACACTTGCCAATTTGCTGTCCAATGGGTTATATAGGGAATCACAATGAGTTTGATCAGCATATCCATAATATTGGAATGTGGAATAGTGTCAAGGGCCTTTGCCAGAACAAGATAAGCAATGTGCCCCAATCTGCTTGCATCCAATGCATCAGTGACTTGTTTAAAGAAGTCAACTAAGTTTAGAAGGGGGTTCTACCTTTAACAAACCCAAAGGGGTTCAGGTCAAGAAGCTGTTGCTCATGTTAACATGTTCTATAAGGGTCTATATTAGCTTATCGAAAGCTGATAAGAGCAAATGTACTTTGATTGACCCCTAAAGGTCGAACAACGTAAATGGTGAAGACACGGAACAGCTATTTTTTTCCCCAGGGGAAAAAAATCGCTGGGTTGCTGTCGGGAGTTTGTCATTTCCTCTACTGTGGTGCGATCTCGGAGTTGGTATGTTTAAGTAGGGGTTGGGGGGGCAAAGCCCCCCACTTTATGTTCTTTCTTTTTCTTTTTTTTTTTTTTTTTTTTTTTTTGCGGAACAGCAATTTTTTCCATGGGGAAAAAAATCACTGTTCTGTGTCTTTGCCATTTATGTTGTTTGACCTTTAGGGTTGATCAAAGCACATTCACTATTATCAGCTTTTGATAAGCTGATATAGACCCTTCTATAATGATGCACCTCATTGCCTTAAAGATAAGGCTGATTAGGCTTTTAGGTCTATAGTTACCAGGGTCAGTGGTGCATTCTCCTTTGTGTAATGGGATCACTATAACAGTTCACCACACCTCTGGTGTGAAATCAGTGGAGAAGCTGAGATTGAAAAGGCTTAGTAGTGAGTCTATATGGGGTGACTACAAGTGCACAGCATAGTGGGGTTATATTGGTGAGGACTCAATTAAATATCTTTGACAATCTAGTTGGGATACAAACTAGATCATCTAAAGTGCTAGAAATTATGAAACCTTATTTGCAGTAGTACAGGTTAGCCAGTTACTGGAAGGATAGTTGAAATCTCCTGGGAGAATAGTTATTTGGTTCTGTGTGAAGGGACTGCAGTTTGTTTAGGTATGCCTCATGGAGTGTGGGTGACATTGAAGAGGTACAGTAGGTGACTATGATATGTCACAGATTTTTATTTTTTATGGTACACATTTGTATTGATAACAAATAGGATATGGAGGAACTCATGGTCATTGTCTTGTCTTGTCTTATGAATCTTGATGTGATTTGGATTCTTAGGAATATAGACACACTACCACCACCACCAGCAACAACAAAGTCATTTTTAGAAGTGAGTCTGAATGACTGGTAGGCATTAAAACCCAGCACCGAGGGAGCCCTATCCTTACAATGAAAACATGCTTCAGTAATTAAGCAGATATCTATATTTTTGAAGGTCAGGAAGGATTGTAAGGTGGAAGGAGTACTTTGAGGGCCTGATGAATGAAGAGAATGAGAAAGAGAGAGAGAGAAGGTTGGATGATGTGGGGATACTGAATCAGGAAGTGCAATGGATTAGCAAGGAGGAAATAAGGATAGCTATGAAGAGGATGAAGAATGGAAAGTCTGTTGGTCCAGATGACATACCTGTGGAAGCATGGACGTGTTTAGGACAAATGGCAGTGGGGTTTTTAATCAGATTATTTAATGAAATCTTGGAAAGTGAAATGATGCCTGAGGAGTGGAGAAAAAGTGTTTTGGTACTGATTTTTAAGAATAAGGGTGACGTGCAGAGCTGTTGTAACTACAGAGGGATAAAATTGATCAGTCACAGCATGAAGTTATGGGAAAGAGTAGTAGAAGCTAGGTTAAGAAGGGAGGTGATGATTAGTGATCAACAGTATGGTTTCATGCCAGGAAAGAGCTCTGCAGATGTGATGTTTGCTCTGAGAGTGTTGATGGAGAAGTACAGAGAAGGTCACAAGGATTTGCATTGTGCCCTTGTGGACTTAGAGAAAGCATATGACAGGGTGCCTAGAGAGGAGTTGTGGTATTGTATGAGGAAGTCGAGAGTGGCAGAGAAGTATGTAAGAGTGGTACAGGATATGTACAAGGGTAGTGTGACAGCGGAGAGATCTGCAGTGGGAGTGACAAATGTATTTAAGGTGGAGGTGGGATTACATCAAGGATCAGCTCTGAGCCCTTTCTTATTTGCTGTGGTGATGGACAGGTTGAGAGACAAGATCAGACAGGAGTCCCCATGGACTATGATGTTTGCATATGACATTGTGATATGTAGTGAGAGTAGGGAACAGGTTGAGGAGACCCTAGAGAGGTGGAGATATGCTCTAGAAAGGAGAGGAATGTAGGTCAGCAAGACTAAGAGAGAATATGTGTGTGTGAATGAGTGGGATGATAGAGGAATGGTGAGGATGCAGGGAATAGAGCTGGCGAAGGTGGAAGAGTTTAAATACTTGAGATCAACAGTTCAGAGTAATGGCGAGTGTGAAAGAGAGGTGAAGAAGAGAGTACAGGTAGGGTGGAGTTGGTGGAGAAGCATGTCAGGAGTGATTTGTGACAGACAAGTACCCGTAAGAGTGAAAGGGAAGGTCTACAAGACAGTAGTGAGACCAGCTATGTTATATGGGTTGGAGACAGTGGCACTGACAAAAGGCAGGAGTTAGAGATGGACGTGGCAGAGTTAAATATGTTAAGATTTACACTGGGTGTGACAAGGGTAGACAGGATTAGGACTAAGTATATCAGAGGGTCAGCCCAGGTTGGACGGTTTGGAGACAAACCCAGAGAGGCAAGATTATGTTGGTTTGGACATGTGCTGAGGAGGGATGCAGAGTATATTGGGAAAAGGATGCTAAGGATGAAGCTGCCAGGTAACAGGAAAAGAGTGAGGCCTACGATAAGGTTTATGGATGTGGTGAGAGAGGACATACAGGTGGTTGGTGTGACAGAGCAAGATGCAGAGGACAGGAAGAAATGGAAACAGATGATCCGCTGTGGTGACCCCTAATGGGAACAGCTGAAAGAAAAAGAAGAAGGAAGGATTGTAAGGATTGCACCTTCTTTCTCAGGCTTCTAGCATTGAGCAGCACTACTTCTGTATAGTTTTGATTCTGTTTGACTATGTTGGTAGTTTGAGGAGACTGTCCTTGCATAAAAAGGGCTTTATGGGGTGGAGAAAGTTTTGGCCAGTATATAAAATTAATAAGGAAACAGGTGTATACCATCTCTAAGCAAACAGGTAGGGCTGTCCCAAGATGATATACATTGGACTTTCTTAGAAAGACACCAGTAACCAAGCCAACATTTAAAGTCAATTAGCTTTTGTTTGTACTGTGGCATCATTCTTACTGATGGTAGGATGCTGGTCAAGATAAGTTTTGTACCAACCTCAGATAAATATTTTCAGATCCTTGTCATGCCTATCTTCATATGATTCAGGGAGGTGTGTTTCATAGGTTCATAGGTTCATAGGTTCATACTAGGCTATCTGCCCAAGGGCATTTATAAGCCTAGCCCATAGTTATGTGGCTTTCGCCACCCCTTTAGTTTGAATAAAAACTATGCCTATCATTTTTCTGTGCCTCTGTCAAGCAGTGACACTGAAGTAATCCCTGGGGTATATCTGCGATCTCCCATCCATTGGTCAAGATTCCTCTTGAACAAGGCCAGCGAGGTGCTCTGCCTCACATGTACCGGGATTTTGTTCCACAGCATAGGGAGTCTCTGGGTGATGAATCTGTCCCTCCAGCACGTTCTATTTATAACCGTGTCAAGGTTTAAGTCTCCGCCCTTGTGGTTCTGAGGGATCTAGATTTTTGAGGTGAAGCATATTCATCAAATCTGGGTTTGACATGGCCTTATATGTCAGGCACAGGTCACCTCTGAGCAAGCGGTATGAGACTGAATAAAGCTGGAGTTCTTTCAGTCGGGCAGCATAAGACATATTTTTGAGACCCTTTATCCTTTTGGTGAGGAACTTTTGGGGCCTTTCAAGCTGCATCAGGTGTCTGGTCAGATACATTCCGAACGGGCATTGTACTCAATCATAGGTCTAATGAGTGATGAGTACAGGGGACGATGACCTCCCTTGATCTAGATGTGAATCCCTTCATGATCAGGTGGGCGATATAGAAGGTTTTCCTAACTACTTTAGCAACATGAGTGTCAAACGAAGACTACTGTCAACTTGGGTCCCCAGATCCCTGATGACTTTTTCTGTGCTCAGTGGATTGTCACCTATATGGTAGCTAGGGGTAACCTTGTTTTTCCCGAAGGGTATGACTATGCATTTTTGGCGTTTAACTTCAGGCCATGGCTCTGGCACCAGTTATCCGTTTCTGTGAGGCCCTTCTGGAGGATATCTGTGTCAGATGTGTTTTCGACTATGGCCAGTTTGCAGTCATCTGCAAACTTTGTCAGCCATAACCCTCCTGTGTTTGCTTGTACTTCAGAAAAGTAGATGCCGAACAAGAGTGGACCCAGGACTGAGCCCTGTGGGACACCACTTGTGACAGGCTTTGAGTCTGACATGGCTCCAGCAACTCTGACCCTGTGGGTTCTGTCGCTTAGCCAGTTTGCAACCCATCTTGTGATGTATGGGTTTACATTCAAGCTGATGAGTTTTTCGATGATACCTGAGTGGGGTATTGTGTCAAGGCCTTTGCCAGGTCGAGGTAGGCTGTATGGACTGCCTTTCCCTCATCAATGGCCTTGGTGACTGTCTCGAAAAAGTCAACCAAGTTTAAGAGGCAGGATCTGCCTTTGACAAAGCCAAACTGGGTTGGATCCAAAGTCTGCAAGTTCCCTATGTCTATATTTATGAGTTCCATTATGATCCTCTCCATGGCTTTGCAGATAAGGCTTGTCAAGCTAATGGGCGGTAATTTCCAGGGTCTGTGGAGGCACCGCCCTTATGAAGTGGGACCACAGTCGCCGGCGCCACTCCTTGGGTGCGTATCCTGAGGTGAGGCTAAGATTAAACAGCTGTCCTAACTGTGGGTTTAATTCCTCGTTGAGTTCATGAAGCACACAGCCGGGGACACCATCCGGTCCCATGGATGCTGTGTTTTTGCCTTAGTGAGGGCAGTTCTCACCTGGGCGTTGGAGATGTTTGGGGGCTACAATCCTCTGGAATAGATATCTCTCCTTTTGGGGAGGGGAGAAGTTTGCACTGAACCTGTCAGCCAGTATGTTAGCAATGTGTGTAGGTTCAGTAATTTTCACATCATTTTGAACTAATTCTGAGCATATCTGGGAGTTTCCTCCTAGGTTTCTAACATAGCTAAAGAAGGCCTTATGATTGTCTTTAGAGTCCTTGGCGATTTTTCTCTCAAAATTTGCCTTGGATGATTTTATGAGAGCTCTTAGTTTTTACTTATAATGATCAAAGGTGTCTTACCTTTCAAGGATTTTGCTCTATCTTGTAGTAGCTTCCTCCTTTTGTTGTAGAGCTTGTTTATGGCTGGGGTCCACCAGACTGGACGCTTGCCTTTGGTACAGAGAGTCTTAGTTTTGTTTGGGATTGCCTGATCCATGCAGTCCTGTAGGTGCTGGTAGAAGGCATTTGTAAGTGATTCAGCGGTTTGAGTAATGTTTACCACTGGCTCAGGGGCCTTAAAGGAGACCACACTAGTTTTTAGAAGTGTGAAATCGGCTTTTGAGAAGTTTTTCACTGTGGTCTTTTTGTTTCAGGTGGGGGCGGGATGAGGACCTCCAGCGAGATTAGTTTATGATCTGATCTCACCAGTGAGGGTATACTTCGGTGTTGAACATTTTGATCCCATGTTCGTGATGATGAGATCAAGTATGTTTTCACCTCTTGTGGGGATGGTGACTAGTTGTTCCATGGCATTTGAGTTTATGAACTCCAGGAATCTTTGGGTTAGAGTGTTCGGGCTTGAGTAGTGTTCCCAGTCTATATTAGGGTAGTTGAAGTCACCTAGTATGATGGTGTTTGGAGATACATTTATCCCTCCAATGTTTTCAGGAAGGCCATGTGAGGTTCCTGAGTTTGAGAGGGTGGCCTGTAACATGCTACAAATTGCAGAGCAGTCTTGCCTATGGTTAATTGCACCTGGATGGTCTCCGATGCATCGTGCGTTGCCACCAACCTTGAGGTGTGGGTGTCCTTTATGAATATGGACACCCCCTCCTTTCTTGGTGTTGTCCGGATTTTGGGGCCGGAGCATGATATGAGGTGAAACCTGTTAGTGCTGGGGTGCTCTCAGGAGCCTTGAACCAGGTTTCTGTCACAGCACAGACATCGATGTTCTCCATATTGAGAAGGGCCTCGAGTGCGTGCATCTTGAGATTGAGACTTCTGGCATTGAGCAGCATTACCCTTAGTTTTTCCTTTTGGTGTTCTAGGGTGGTAGGTTTAGAATTTGAGCCTTGCCTAAAAAGGCACTATGGGGTGGCAAGAGCCTTTGCCAATATCCGGAAGCCCAGGGGTGACAGGTGCAAGCCGTCCCTTGCGAAGCAGCGTGGCTTGTCCAGCATGTCATCCCAGGAAGACAGACATTGGATCCCCTTTGAATGACACCAGAATTTAAGCCAATTATTAAAGCTGATCATCTTATCACTGTATTGTGGCATCATTCTAGGTGAAGGTAGGATACTGCTCAAGGTCAGGGTCATACCTGCCTGGGCTACATAATCGGAGAGCTCCTCGACGTCCCTTTTCATGTAGTCCAAGGAGGTACGTCTCAGGTCGTTGACACCAGCGTGGACAATGACTGAGTCGTACTTGTACCTGCTGTTGAGAGACCTGAGTGCTTGTGTTATGTGGCAGATTCTAGCGCCCGACAGGCAGCTTACTGTGACCTTCTCCTTACTCAGTCTGGTGAGCGGGACGTCAGTGTGCCTGACTATGGAATCACCAATGACAAGTGTGTCTGGCATTTTGTTTGGCCTTAAGGGCTGTGACTGTTTGACACTCTGACTGTGTGGTCTATGTGTTGCATGTGTTGGGTCGTGAGGTGGTAGTTGTTTGGGTGTCTGCTTTGGTGGCCTCTGCTGTTTTGGTAAATTTTTGACCAGAGCCTCCGAGTATGTCTTTGTGTGAGTATGTGTATGATTTGAAGTTGTGATGGTACCATGTGTGACTGGGTATGTATTGTGTGTGGTTGCCTTCTCCTCCTGTCTGGTCTTGCCAGTCCTATGTTGAGAGAGCTCAGCCTCCAGTTTGGCCGTATAGTTGCATCTCTCGCATGTATTTGTGTTTTGTGGGAGAAGGAGAGGATTGTCTGTGTACATGAGGCAATTGTAACATTGCCTCAATATTCCCAGGTTCACCAGTTGAGCTGGAGAGGACACTAGCAACTGATCCCTCGACATACTAGAAGTAGTAGATAAAGAACTTTCAAAGGACTCCGGGGGAAGTGGGTCCTGAAAATGTAATTTACTCCCATGTGCACAATGGCCAAGTCATATATATATATATATATATATATATATATATATATATATATATATATATATATATATATATATATATATATATATATCCTAGGTGAAGGGATTTGAGGGCTGTAATGACATGGCAGATTGGAACACCTAAGATACAGCTTATCACCACCGTCTCCTTTCTCAGATACCTGAAATACAGCTTATGACTACCTTCTCCTGTCTCAGTCTGGTGAGTGGTGCATCAGTTTGATCCACTATGGATACACCTTATGACTAGGACATACCTCTCAACCTCTAAGCACAAGAAATCTGAACAAAGGCAAAACTAATGGAGGGGAAAAGGCCCCAAAATAGGGACAGGTTTTAAATATTTCTCATATGAATTTAAAAAGTTGCTAGAATAATAGGATTTGCATTGACATGCATTTACTGAAGGATATGAAGTCTGAAACTCAAATGTATGCCATTATTTCATGACTTCAATCCTCAATTATTTTCCAGAAAGAAACACACATTTTCAGGTCCAAAATGTGAGGCAAAAATCTGGACATTCTAAGAAAAATCTGGACAGTTGGGAGGTATGCGCTAGGACATTAGGGGATAAGTTGGCTTGGTGTTGATGCCTTAAGGGCATTGGTTTTCCAAATGGATGATCCCCTTTTTTTCTTCTACATTTTTTTTTGTTTATTTGGTTTTGTAGATGCTGTTGGTTTATAAGTGTTTGACTGATTTTTTTATTTACCCAACCTTGGAGGCCTTAGGAGTTTGGGAAGGGATTTCTTAAGTACCTCAGCATAAGATGGTTTATTTGATGATTTAGAAGAAGGTGGGCATGGTTGCTTAAGATGGGTGCAAGAACTGTCAACTTCATGGGTACTGCTAATAAGTTTAGATGAGAAGCTGTCTGTCTCCAATATTTGCACCCCTCACATGTAGATTCATCTAGTGGAAGAAGAACATGGTGGTCAGTAAGCACAAGGCAGTTGTTTCATAGCCTTAAAGTGCCTAATGCTAGTAGATCAACTATATATAGTGCAGGAGTCTGCATATCAGGTGTGAAAGAAATGCACTGCTGAAGTTTACTGTAGACAGGGTTTTTTTTATAAATGTGAAGGAGATGTGAGGTTTGTTAGTGAAGTAAGACAGTACGATAGAGATATAGCACACAACATGAAATGGGGGCAAAGCCACAGTAGATCGGTTTCACAAAATGCAATAGTAAGTCAAACAAGTAGCATCCTTTATACAAATAGTAAGTACACAAGTGCTGAAGAGTGGCTTAGCAGTCCAGTTTTACTGACTCATCCATATGGAGTGCAACTTCCTATTAAGGCTTAGTCAGGCAGTTTGAACTCTGACTCATTTATTGCAATTTAAAGTCTGTCTTGGCTCACACAACAAGAGAGTTATAATGAAGTGAGTAATAGTAACAGTGTACAATTACAAATTCACTGAGAGCAGTAGCAGTGACTGGTGAAATGGAGTCTGATGGTAAGCAATCTGCAACAGTTACCAGAATAGCAGAGGGTTACAACCCAATGTTATCTTATAATGCTTGTTGTGCAGGGCATAATGTTATTTTATAATGCTTGTTGTGCAGAATGTAGTATTGTCTAATAAAGTTGTTGTACAGGGCATAGTGTTATCTTTTAATGCTTGTTGTATAGGGCATAGTGTTATCTTATAATACTTGTTGTGCAGGGTATAAATGTTATCTTATAATGCTTGTTGTACAGGGCATAGTGTTATCTTATAATGCTTGTTGTGCAGGATATAGTATTGTCTAATAAAGCTTGTTGTACAGGGTATAGTGTTATCTTATAACACTTGTTGTGTAGGGTACAGAGCTATCGTATAATGCTTATTCTGTAGAATATAGTATTGTAGTGCATGGAGCACAGTTATGCTCCAAATCAGTGAAAAGAGGCTTGTTAAGTACCTCTCTGTCATCAGAAATGTGTTTAACAATTGTTATACACACCATCAGAACTGTGCTAGTTAATCGCTCAGCAATGCTTAGCAAGTCCAATAAGTGTTGGCCAGATTCTCAATGCTCTTCTTGGGTGGCGACTCTCTGTGTAGCAGTAGTCAGTGTGTTATAGCTTTCTAAGCTGCAAAACACTTACCGGTACTACACTGTTGTTTTTACATTTTTCCTGCACATGGAGGGGGGGGGGCAGGTAAATCTCTGTACTACAAAGAATATTAGTTGCGTATTTCTGATCATAATCCAGGAAGTTATGTGCTCTCAACATGACCATCATGTTTCATCTTTCAAGCTTCACTTTCAAGCCAAATATTTTGACATCCATGTCTCAAACACTTCACATTCTGGATATGCTTGGAGCATTCATCATAATTATGTACATCTTATAACGTTTCTTGTGCAGTTTATAAATGCTGTCTTCGAATGCTTGTTCAGCAGTATATAGTGTTATCTTATACTTGTACAGGGTGAACTGCTTTCCTATAATGATTGCTGTGCAGGATATAGTGTTATCTTATAATACTTGTTGTGCAGGGTATCCCCACCAGACCACATTCAAGTTCCAGTACTCATTGCTAGGGTAACACAGTTGTATCCCTGGCTAGCACAGGTGACAGTGTCCTGAATTACTCCAGTACCCCATACCCTCATGTAGCATACTAGGTCAATTACTGAACAAGCTGCATTCACAGCATATTGGTATACACTTTGCTTGTCAGTGGGACACCTTGGAAATGCATGTTTAAAACAACTTGGCAGTTTGCAAAACATGCTGGTATTGGATTCAGCAAGAAAATGGATTCCAGACAAAGCGGGAGTAAACAGACGTCATATTTATTATTTACTCCAGAAGACGTTAATAGTGAATTCAGCATTAGTGTACAAGGAGAGGGACCACTGAGCCACTGAGGCTGCTGTGCCAGACTGACCATCATAATAAAGCATGAATTTGGCCCCATCCTTCACATCCCTTCCATCTTAAAATGGGATGATGTGATATATACAGCCTAGAGGACTGCTAATTTGTAATCTGCTGTTCTGTGTAGTGTTTTAAAGTGGAACTTGTGGTAACTCATTTACATCTATTTATGTTATTAGATAACTCAGGTGATTGAACATTTATGAATCACAGTCCCAGTATCACTCATATTTTATAACACAGACAAGAGTAAGACACTTATAATGATTTCTGCTTTTAACATAGATTTTATCCCACCTACATTTTTAAAATAAAGTTAGAATGGTATGACTGCTGTACTATAATGGTTATGAACAGAAACAGAATGGTGGGTTACTATACCATCCAAAATATGTATTTAATACAGCCTCTAAATGATTAATTGCATTTAGTGTGCCAAGTTGTCAATCAGATATAATGATAACCATTTTGATTTTTGTTTTATATAGGGAAACGGAGTCACCGGGATACATCACTGTACCAAATGAATAGTTGCACTAAAACAAGTAGCATGAGTATTGTTGTAAAAATGTGATTCAGTTGACATTAAATTATGGATTTGGAAGCAGAGTTCAGGGAAGGGAAGTAGCAGTGGTTAGTAGAGATTTGTAAGGTGGGGAGGGGCTACTGTTTACTACTGTTAGAAACTAGTAAACACTAATTAGAAGTGTTGTGTAAGGTCAAGAGTTAGTGTTTTAAGAGGGCACATTTACAAAACAATATGAAGGAATAATATAATATGATAGCAGTTTAACATCTGTTCAGTGGGACAGAGCATACTGTCCCAGTATTGCATCATTTCAAGGTGGGCACAAGCTCATTTGCATTTCCTTAATCTAATAAATACTGACATAGCTTCCAGAGTACATTTGGGGTGAAACAGATTTTGCTTAGCCACACATAGCCACAGGTTTTAAATATTATTACAGGATGCAAATGTGTATGCAATAAACAGCACCTAAAGTCTAACACCACCATTCAGATATGCAGTGAATGACTGTGAGCAAGTATTTACACAAGAAAATCAATCAACCCCAACTGCCAAATGTGTCGCAAAGCAGTACAACAAAGTAGAAAAATCTTCAAGGTACACCACCACGAGCTTGCAGTGTGTCAGCAATGATAAAAACACTCTTTATTCAAAGAAAAACAATAAAAGTGTTAAAAACACATGAAATTCCCAGCTGAGATAAGTGCTTTCGGCTTCTTAAGTCTTCTTCAGATCATAAATATCAAGTGCTGGGTAAAAACATATATATTGTGTTGCAGCCAATCCAGTGGCTTAAAAATATTTTTTATCCTATCAGCAGTGCCCCTCAACTCTTAGTCCTTGGTCAGAAACAAACTCTGGACAGGATCTAGCTTCCAATCAAAATCCTTTGCTGTTGCTGCAGCGTCCTCAATCAGGTACGTACACTCTCTGTTATTTACATCCCTGCAGTCAGAGAAGGGTAACACTCTATAATGTATAAGTACTAATCAAATTCTTTAAGTATTGTTTCCTTCCAATCACTGGTGCAGCCTATTATAGTGCTGCTACCAAGCCTTCAGCCAGTCTTGTAAACACTGCCATTTCTTCATTGTTCATAAGAACTTTTCCATTACTAACCTGATGCTACCACTTTTTTAACTTATTTTTAATATTTTTATTTTTATTATTCCTGTTCATTTATGCTTCCTCTATACATTGCTGTCTATTAGCAAAAGCTACCTGGTGAACAAGAGAGAAGAAAACAAAAGACCCACATTAAGCAAAATTTCCTCATTGCTTCATATGGGGAACAAAAGCCTTACAAAAAGGTTTGCATCTTGGTTTTCTGCATATAATTCTTTACTTCAACAGAAAATATAAAACATTCAAGATCATCATCTTCTTGCAGCTGTTCCCATTAGGGGTCACCACAGCAGATCACCTGTTTCCATTTCTTCCTGTCCTCTGCATCTTGCTCTGTCACACCAACCACCTGCATGTCCTCTCTCACCACATCCATAAACCTTATCGTAGGCCTTCCTCTTTTCCTGTTACCTGGTAGCTTCATCCTTAGCATCTTTTTCCCAATATACTCAGCATCCCTCCTCAGCACATGTCCAAACCAACGTAATCGTGCCTCTCTGGCTTTGTCTCCAAACCTTCCAACCTGGGCTGACCCTCTAATATACTTATTCCTAATCCTGTCCACCCTCGTTAACACCCAGTGCAAATCTTAACATCTTTAATTCTGCCACATCCAGCTCAAACTCCTGCCTTTTTGTCAATGCCACTGTCTCCAACCCATATAACATAGCTGGTCTCATTACCCTCTTGTAGACCTTCCCTTTCACTCTTACAGGTACTCGTCTGTCACAAATCACTCCTGACACTCTTCTCCACCCACTCCATCCTGCCTGTACTCTCCTCTTCACCTCTCTTCCACACTCAATGTTACTCTGAACTATTGACCCCAAGTATCTAAACTCATCCACCTTTGCCACCTCTACTCCTTGCATCCTCACTATTCCTCTATCCTCCCTCTCATTCACACACATATATTCTGTCTTAGTCCTGCTGACCTTCATTCCTCTTCTCTCTAGAGCATATCTCCATCTCTCCAGGGTCTCCTCCACCTGTTTCCTACTCTCACTACAGATCACAATGTCATCTGCAAACATCATAGTCCACAGGGACTCCTGTCTGATCTTGTCTGACAACCTGTCCATCACCATTGCAAATAAGAAAGGGCTCAGAGCTGATCCTTGATGTAACCCCACCTCCACCTTAAATGCATCTGTCACTCATTCAAGATATTGGCAGAAAAAAATAAATGAATAAGAACATGCTTAGGGTAACTCCTATTATACCCCCACGTTTACCATGTACTCCAGTAAGGGGGTACCACCTTTACAGGGACAGTCCTTATGGTAATTATAAGTTTATCTTGACTTTATGTATGTACACAGGATGCACAGACTGGGGTCTAGGGTGGCAATCACACCAACTGACACTTTTTCTTCACAATAATCTTTTCAGAGAATATGCAAGGCACAGGACATGCCATCAGATGTGACACCAACAATGGTTTGTCTAAGTCATGGTGTACATACTGGCAGTGATCTAGCTACAGGCTTGTCTATTTGCTGTTCTTAGTGCTACCACATATCAGCTTGTCAGGATAATATTCTACTGGGTACCAGGATTCTTATGACTTGGATCAAAGAGCTACATATTACATCCCCTAGACAGTCAGAAAATTGGATCAAAATGGCCCTGTATAATCCAGTGCTGTTGCTCTTAGTTTGTGCTGAAACGATGGACAGGGTGCTAAAACCACAGAATGCACAGAGTCAGGGCACAGAGATATAGATGTGGTAAGTGGAAAATCAAACATTTTAATTCCCCATCACATCCTATGATAATGCAGAAGATGCAGTGCAGGTATTGGGCTTCAATAAGAGGCTTACCACAGTTAGATACACTAGCAAGCAAAAGCAGCATCATAACATGTTCATACCAAAGAGTCCTGGCCAGAAAACAATATTAGAGTACATATGAGTCAATGTACATAAATAATATACTACTGTGGCCTTCATGTTCCTTCATGGTCCAACATGTATAGTCAGGGTACATGTAGTTCTGTGCATAAGTGATAACACAGGTGTACCAGGTACTATCTGCTGTACCACACCTGCATGGTACCTGACTGCAGTGAACACATCATTAAGTACTATAGAAAGATTTCCATTCAACGGTGTCATTTTCCACTAATATATTAGGTGAGTACATTAGCAATCTACCCCACCATCTCACCTCCTTCAGAATCCATGTGATCATAATTGATTATGTAGCTTGTTCAGTCAGACAGCACATACTGTTTACAAGGTATATGCATGGTTTGTGTCCAAACTCAGATGTCCTCACCATATGCTCATAACCATTCTGTAAATCTCATTCCTTTTGCATTCTATTATGAACAATATGTCAATCTCGCTATTTCACCCATCCTTAGCTCCTACTTTTACTCTGACTTCCTGGATCCCTCTGGTCTTTTGGTAGCATTTCATCTCATTTACTGTCTAATATTGTATGACTAGTGGTGCATGCTGCTCTATCTTATGCAGATCCAGAGCAAGCTTGTTATGCCCCACTTGTCCTTTGATCATTATGAGTGCCATTCATTCCCTTCGGATCATTCTGTGTTCTATGATTTTCATGATCTTGATCAGTACCTTTCTATTACAACATAATATGGCACTTTAGTTGTTACATACATGGCTACATTAAGTTGTCACATAAGATAGCCTGTATTTTGCAGTCTTTTCAGAAACTGTTCAGTAATTGTTTTATAACCTCCCTTCCACATACTGTGAATAACACTATACTCTACCTATTCGGATTTTTCCATTTCTTTCATATTAACTCAGTGCCTTATCTTGCTGTGAATTTATAACAGATTGCTACTGCTGCCTACTTTATTGAAAATCTGCAGTAATCATTCCGTACCTCAGAATCATCACTGCCCTTCAGAGATATTCGTTTCACTCATTACCAAATATTCTCTAGTATTATGATGCTTATTCCCCCATTGGACTTGTGAATGTGCAGTAGGTTTGACAGCTTAGGGTCTGTTAAGGCTCTGTATGCGAGGCAGAGATTGCCCCTCAGTAGTCTGTATGACACAGAATAGACAGCAAGGCTTTGAAATAGTCTGCATACGTTTTCATGATTTAGGCCCTTGATTTTCTTAGTAGAAAAGTGTTGTGAACATTTGAGTTGTATCAAATGTTATGAAAGGCGCATATCAAAGGGGGCATTCTACTTAATGAACAACCTGATGAATGAAGAATAGAGCAGAATGATCATATCTCTGGACCTGGATGCCATATCCTTAGTAACAAGCTGTGCAATGAAAAAGCCCTTTCTGACAGTAGTGGATGCAGCTCACTATCTACATCGGCACCCAGGTCCCTAACTACTGGATTTGTTTTCAAGGGTGTATTGTCAATGTGATAGTTACCATATAAGGGACTTCTTGCTTGCCAAAGGATACTATTATACATTTCTTGGAACTCAGTTTCAGTCCATTTTTATTTGTTTTTTAAACACCTGGAATTATAGCTAAACTCACTAAACTAGGTATAAATCCCTACATCACAAGATGGGTTGCCAACGGGCACACTGACAGAACCCACACTGTAAAAGTTGCAGACTCCAAATCTGACCTCAAAGCAGTGACAAGTGGAGTACCACATGGCTCCATCCTGGGACATCACCTGTTTGGTATCTACTTCTCTGAAGTACAGGCTAACACAGAAGGCCTCTGGCTAATGAAGTTTGCAGATGACTGCAAACTAGGAGCCATAGTCAAGTCCCCAAATGATGTGGACTTCCTACAGAAGAGCCTCGCTGAGACAGATGCCTGGTGTCAGAGCCATGGCCTCAAGCTCAATGCCAAAAAGTGCAGTGTCATCCCCTTTGGTAAAAACTCTGTACCCATGAACTACCACATAGGCAGCAATCTACTCAACACTGAATGTGTGATAAGAGACCTTGGGACCCAGGTGGACAGTAGTCTCTCCTTTGATAGTCACATCGCCACAGTAGTCAGGAAGTCCTTCTATGTGGCACACCTCATCATAAAAGGGTTCTCTTCCAGGAAAAAAGTGGTTATTGTTCCCCTCTACTCGGCACTTATTAGACCCATTATAGAGTACAACGCCCCTTTTGGAATGTACCTCACAAAACATCTGCAGCAGCTGGAAAGGCCACAGAAGTACCTCACAAAGAGGATTACTGGCCTCAAACAAATGCTCTACACTGACCGCCTCAAAAAACTCCAGCTTTACTCCATAGCATATAGCCTACTTCGAGGTGATCTCTGCCTAACATATAAAGCTATGTCAAACCCAGAGCTGTTGGACATGCTAGACCCAAAGAAATCCCAATCCCTCCGAGCTACATGCTCTAGGGACCTAAACCTTGTCACCACAATAAACAGGACATGCTGGAGGGATAGATTCCTGTCCCAGAGACTTCCCATACTCTGGAACAGGCTACCCATCTATGTCAAGCAAAGTTCTTCATTAGCACTCTTCAAGAAAAATCTTGATGAGTGGATGCAAAATAGGAAATACACTCCAGGGATCACTTCTGTGTCTCTGCTCGACAGTGGCACAGGAAAATAACTTTCTTGAGTGGCGTAAGCCAGGGAACCTTGTTGGTTAGGCTTACGTAGGCCCTTGGTCTGATAGCCTAGTACCTACCTATGAACCTATGAACCTTTATTGAATTATCACTTGTGACATAGAATAATGTTCATTAATATAAAAGTAATCAAACCATATTAGCAAGTTCACATTTACAAACATTGTACATTACATATATTGTTCTATACAATATAATCAATCTAGCATTACATAAATTGTTTAATTCCTGCTTTCTCTTAAACTTTATTTACCTTCCAAAAAAATTTTCTTATTATGTCCAGGAAAGTCAGATCCTGAATCCCAGATAAACAAAAAAAAAATAATTTCCTTAGTTACACTCATTTGCTTGACCAATATTCCTAACAGAATATTCTGTAGGGAATTTATAAAGTCAGCCAAGTTATTACATTCTAAGAACGTATGCTCCCAGGTACTTATTTCTACCCCATTATACCTCCAACATTTGCCAACAACCTGAGGAAAAATTCTTTGGAGTCTGCTGGGTATAAAAGTACCTACGCAAACACTTCCAGGCAAACATCCTAAATGATTTTGACACCAGCTATAGGTTTGCAAAAAACCCTTTTGGATGATTTTGATGTTCTCTGGGAAGTTTATGATGACACCAAGTTTACTGTCAGCTGCAAATCTGGTCAGCCATGAACCCTTTACCAAAGCTTTGACCTCTGTGAAGTAAATGCCAAAGAACAGTGACCTAAGAACTGAACCTTGGTGTGCACTGTTAGTGGCAGGTCTTCTGGAGGAGGTAGATCCGACCCCCTAATTTTCTGGGTTCTATTTGTGCACCAATGTGCTGTGCAATGAGTTACATAGGGCTTAACATTCATCTGGGATAGTTTATCTATGATACCTGAATGTGGGATGATGTTAAATGCCTTTGTGAGGCATAGATATGCAATGTGTACTAGTATGCCCTCGTCCATTGTTTTAGTAGCCTTTTCCAAAATGTTAGCCATATTAAGAACGTAGAATCCACCTTTAATAAATCCATACCGGCTTGGTTGCATGATTACAGGTTACTTATATTCTTATTTATTAATCCCATAATGATCCTTTCCATAGCTTTACAAATGAGGTTGGTCA
Organism: Protopterus annectens; assembly: GCF_019279795.1. Classification (NCBI taxonomy): domain Eukaryota; kingdom Metazoa; phylum Chordata; order Ceratodontiformes; family Protopteridae; genus Protopterus; species Protopterus annectens. The sequence goes on from NC_056725.1 coordinate 422,312,347, forward strand.
TACTTAGGGGTCTATAATTTTCTGAGCCTGTTGACACCCCACCTTTGTGCAAGATAGTGACATTGCTCTCCTCCATTTATCTGACATGAAGCTTGTTTGGAGGTCAGTACTGAATAGCATCTGTAGGAGGTCTGGCAGGTCCTATTTCAGACTGGTCAGTAGGCAGCCCAGTATGTTATAAGTCCCATGAAACAGTGTTTTTGGTCTTGGATAGTGTCTTCAGGACTTGTTTATAGAAGAGTTTAGACAGGTCTAGATGCATGTATGAGATCTGGGAATGTAGGAGGGGAGGGGTGAAGTTACAGTTAAATTTCGCTGCTAGTAGATTGGCTATGTCCTCTTGGTCCAAGTATGGGATATTACTTACTATTATCTCTGTGCAGTGCTGGGGATTGTTTACAAGGTTTCTAACATAGCTAAAAAGGCTTTGTGGCTGTCCTCTGTTAAGTTTAGCAAGAACTTTTTTGCATATAGAGAGTTATGTTTATTTTTACATGAAATGAGTTTTAAGTTTTTTATTATGCAGCCAGTTTACATTTGGATTCTACCATATAGGTTTATTTTTGAATTTGGCATTGCATTTACTTTGGAGGTGGACAGATGCATCTATGCAGCTATTCACATGTGCATAGAATTTGGCAGAAAAGGATTCTGAATAAGAAGTGAGGTCATCATGTTGGAAGGGGATGTTGAATGTAGCCAGGTCTTCACCCACTTTCAGTAGATTCGCCTCCGTATCGTAAGATGCTTCGGGCTTCTATCTTAAGGTGAATGTGATTGATTTGTTGTCCAATTTGACCAAGGCAGGAGTTACATTGGTGAGGACCATAAGTGTCTCATGTTGACCAAGGCAGGAGTTACATTGGTGGGGACCATAGCTGTCTCATGTTGACCAAGGCAGGAGTTACATTGGTGGGGACCATAGCTGTCTCATGTTGACCAAGGCAGGAGTTACATTGGTGGGGACCATAGGTGTCTCATGTTGACCAAGGCAGGAGTTACATTGGTGGGGACCATAGCTGTCTCATGTTGACCAAGGCAGGAGTTACATTGGTGGGGACCATAGTTGTCTCATGTTGACCAAGGCAGGAGTTACATTGGTGGGGACCATAGGTGTCTCATGTTGACCAAGGCAGGAGTTACATTGGTGGGGACCATAGCTGTCTCATGTTGGTGAAGGAATGTCCTGTTCCTGTAACCTACTGCTTCTCATCACCTCCTATTTTGTCATTTTGTTTCATATTTTTACCCTAACTTTACTGTTCTTCCTCTGCTTTAGTGTCTTTAATGATCAAATTCCAAATCTTTACTGTGTTCTGCCCCTGCCATATGTATCTGGTTGCACCCATTCACTCTATCTATATACAGTACATTGTACATATTGCTAGCTTTTAAATTATTGCATTAGTCTGATAAACCCATTATGCATAGGTGTCTTTTTTCAGGAGCAACCTGAGACCACTGTCTTTTTAAATGACATGCTCAGTGTCACAAAGTATAGAAGCACACAGAGGGGGACTCAAAGACAGGACTACTGGATGAAACATGTTAACATCTTATCTTTTGAATCCTTTTAAACATGCACATCTTCATAGGCAAAGCTTTTCTAAACAATCTGGTTTATACAACACCTTAGTAAGACTGATTTATTCATGAATTGAAACTCTTATCTGTTTCTTTTGCCCTGTTAATGAAGCTATACCCAAAGCACATTTGCAATAAAATTCTAAAGTTCCTCCAGTTATGTTATACCTTAAATCATGGTTGGGATAACTGTACTTTACCAAGTACTATCTTTACACATATACATCAGTACCTTGAACCATAAAGGAAAAAATATGAAATGTGAACTGAGGACAGATTTCTCTGATGAAAATTTTCATAGTTTCCCCCAGGAACAGACAGCCACATTATTTCCTTTTTTGTCATCTTCATTAATTGGATACATTTTTAGATATTTTCTTCCTCTGTATACCGGAAAGCTCCATTAAAACCTTTGAACTAATAACATGAAAACCTCATGACAAATATTTAATTAACTTTATGAATTTGTCACTTGGGCTGACTTAGAATGAATCACCACCCCTCATTCTGACAAAAGCGCAGAAATGGTACCAAATACTGATTCAACATCTATTTTTATTCCTATAGGAATGTTTTAAACATGTTAACAGAAATATAATATGCTCCAGCAACTAAAATAGTGACAGTAACTGAAACAGGTAATCAAAAAGTAAATGTTCTGGACCCATCCTAGGACAGGTGAAGCCCTTACGTAAATATCAAGTTACCTTGCCTTGGACAACATTCTTTCATCTATCATTTTATTTTCATTTATTTTATTTTTTTTTTGCAGAGCAGAAATTTTCTGCAATATTCTAACCTGTATCAATAACATACCAAGGCATAGTCTACAGGCAGTAATAACATAATGTGAAGGTGTATTAACAGATTTTATTTCTGTCCTTATATTCTGCAGCTTCCTGGTTTATGAGGTACAGTACAATTATGTTCTAAGTAATTTTGTCAGACTTAATGGGCACTTAATAAATTATGTTATTTTGATATTGATGCTGATGTAGACACACAGACCTGCTATTATGTTTTTTTCTACAAAAAAATAAAAGAATAAAAAAAAAAAACAGAGAAACTAGCGGTCCTAAAACTTTATTGATGAGCCCAGTCACAATAATTTCCAAAAATCATGAAACCCAGGTAGTGTTCTAAAGCAACACGCCTTTATTCATCAGCAACAAACAATATTCAATGAGAAAAATCAGAAGAAACCGCTCTTCATACAAAAACAAACCTAAACTTAGCGTCACAGTACCTTTGCAGGATTCAGCCTTGTTCTGTTTGGCACCATTTTCATTCTGTTCCTAATCACAACTTTACAAGGTGGATAATAAGGCATATATTAGCCATGTTTTTGACAGTATCCTAGATTTTGCCTTGAAAAACTGTAACGGACCATTGTCTCTTTATATTTTGCACTGCATTTTGCATTTAAAAAAAAACAGTAAATGACTTGAATCACTAGTAAGTCTCCCCACATTTATACTGTTTAGCAATATTCTCATGACTGAGGTGTTTATCAAAATGCCATGCTATTTTATCATTTTTTCTAATCCTCCTGAAACTTTAACTCATCTCGGTGCTATTGTCAAAACAAGTCTCTCAGGATCTAGCTACTACCTAATAAAAATTACACTTTTCATTGGACTGAATAGTACTTGCAAATGATCAGCCTCCCCAGGGCTGTTGCATTTATGCGCAACTATATCTTTATGCTTTCTTTTTTATGATGTTTTGTGATATAGGATTCATGCTGAAAAGTGATATCGCAAAATAAAAGCTATAGTTTTGACAGCACATCTATGGCCATGTATAACAGCAGTTATGCTTGTCTGTCTAATTGTTGCATCCTAACAAAGAAGCAATTTGAAAGGCTTGTATTTTATACTTGCTTCAATCTTATTCTGTTTTTCTGTTTTAACTTTAAATTGTTTTAATACATTGTCATATTTAACAGACTAGATAAAAACCGGTCACAGCTATTTGTCAAAGTATATATTTAACAGACTAATTATACAGAAAATGAGTAATTTCATTATATTAGTTACATTTTTATGTAATTAGCTACACTAAATGTAATCAGGGAGAGAAAAAAAAAATTATATAATGTATCCACAGGAAAAGTATTATTATTGCATATTTGCTAGTCACTGCCATTTGTCTGATTCATAAATTATCTGCATAAATGCATATACGTATATATCTATATATAGCTGTACACATAAAACACACACACACACACACGTATATATATGTATATATATATATATATATATAGATATATACACCCAAACATCAAAGTTCAAAACATTGACAACATAAATGCTGCCACACATGCACCAATACTGCAAACCCCAAAGATTGTGCAATCTCATATGCCTGTCAACCACCTGGTCAGTTAACCAAATTTTGTCAAACAAAACACAATTCGATTAAATGAATAGCTCCCATCTCTTTCTTTCTCTCTCTCTCTCTCTCTCTCTCTATATATATATATGTGTGTGTGTGTGTGTGTGTGTGTGTGTGTGTGTGTGTGTGTGTGTGTGTGTGTGTGTGTGTGTGTGTCTGCGCGCGCATGTGTGTGTGTATATATATATATATATATATATATATATATATATATATATATATATATATATGAGTCCCCTTCAGATGGCCAAACTTTTAAAAGCTCGACTTTCATATGGCCGAGACCATATGATCAAACTTTTAAAAGTTCAAACAGTCTGAATGAGGATTTCCATATAGTGTGGAACAGGAAGATTTCCCTTTACCACAATATAGTGTGATTTTGGAGTTGGTATATTTAAATGCCGGTGGGGTGTGGGGGGACCCTTGTGGGCCATTTTAAGCCTAGCCAATTGCCTAATGTATGCTTGAAACCCTGCACCTTGTGTCTGTAAGGTAAACACCTTAACCATTAAGCCAACCTCCCTTCTTTGTGTGTGCTACACAGTATTTAGATAGGGACTTTCCAATAGTTTTTGATGGTTTGTAGATGTCCAGAAGATGCTTGCCTGATGTACATAGCTGACATCATGGGTTATTAGGAAATACAATATTAGAGATGGAGGGGCAGGAACTGGGGTTATAGAGAATTGAGTGTGTGATATGCAGTTTTGGAAGAAGTAGCAGTTTGGGGAATTCAGGCCATTGTAATGACTGTAGGGCGAGGCAGTGATGGGATTTGTAGGGGAGGCTGGAGGTGAATCTACTTAATTTGTTGTATGTCTGCTCTAGTTTGGTAAGAAGAGGTGACTGAAGGTTAGTGAGGACTGGTGCATCATATAGAAGAGAAGGTAAGAGAAGAGATAGGGTAAGGGAGGGTTTGGTGGAGGGTGAAAGCAGTTTATGACTGTGGTATAGGAGACCAAGTTTTTGGTGTTTTTTTTTTTTTTTTTTTTTTTGATGCACTGATTGATATGAATCTTGAATTTTAGTTCATCATCAATGGTGACACCAAGCAGTGTAGTATGGGTTTCAGGTATGATGTTGGTTTTGTCAAGAGAAGTAATAGAGAAAGACAATTTCAGATGTGCCATTGTTTTAGGGAGGAAAAGTAGAAGTTTAGTTTTTTTTTGGATTATTTGTTGGTTATTATTAAGGTAGGTTTCGATGAAAGTGAAAGTATTATGAGTTAGAGTGAGGAGTTCAGGGATGCTATGGGTGGTGGTAATAAGTGTGAAGTTGGCATATTGTAAAAGGGTAGACAGGTTAGTAGCAGAGCATAATCTGTTAGTAAAAATGTTAAACAAGAGGGGACCCAGAATGGGGCCCTGGAGAACACCAGTGTTGAGAGGCAGAAATGGAGAAGAGACAGTTTGCCAATGTACAGATTGTTGTCTATTAGTTAAGTAACTACAGAACCAGTTAATGGAGGGGGGTAGAGAGATGAAGTTCGGAGAGTTTAGTTATTAGTTTAGGGTGAGAGACAGTGTCAAAAGTTTTTGAGAGATCAAGGAAGAAGCAGGACACTAGAAGGTTATTATCATGGGCTTCTGCTGCAGTTTGGGTAAATGAGAGTAGAGCGGTAGAAGTGCTGTGGTTGGGTCTAAAGCCATGCTGGGATGGAGTTAATAGATTGTTATTGAGCAGATGTTTAAGTAGTTGAGTATGGACACATTTTTCAAGAATTTAGGGGGGGGTGTAGCGATAGAACGATAGTTGATGGGTCAGTAGAGTTTCCTCCTTTATGAAGAGTGGTGGTATAAAAGGATTTCCATATATCAGGGGCTAGAGCTTCGATAATAGAATGATTTATAAGAATAGAGATAGGGTAGGCAATAGAATTTGCAGTGATTTTAAGGAATTGGGGAGGTAATTTGTCAACTGAGGAAGACCAATTTTTGAGTTTATTTAGCTGGGATTTAATGAAGTCAATGGGAGCAGGTTGTAAGGAGAATGAATTAGTCAAGGATAGACCTGGAGATACAGGCAGAGTAGAGGCAGTGGGACTATGCTGAGTTAGACTTTGAAGTGTCTCTATGAAGTGATTGTTTAATAGGGTAGCAGTGTCTTTGGCTGTATTTAGGGGGAAGGGGTTGGGGGTAGGAGTGTTACCAGGGTAAAGGCTTTTATTAATAGTGGACCAAATTTTTTAGGGTTTTTTGTGGGCTATATTGTTTAGAGGCAAAGAATGCTTTTTTTGTCTTTGATGACCAGCTTTTTACATGTTTTGGAGTTATTTGTAATGTTGGAGTAAGGGAGCAGTTTTATTTTTGACCCAGTATTTCCAGGCAACATCTCTCTGATGCATAATGGAGCGTGTTTGCTTGGTTAACCAGAGGGCAGGGTTAGATTTTACCCTGATTTTTCTAGATGGTGCCATGGAGTTGAGTATGTCAAGAAATGTCAAATTGAATGTAATTACAGTATCATTAAGGGGGAGGTTATAGAGGAAGGTCCAATTTATGTTGGATAAAGTATAGTTAAACTTATCTGGATCGAATTGAATCAGATTGCGGTGTTCTCTGAAAATGTGTTCTTTGGGTGAGTGTTGGGACTGTATTGATGTAGGTAGGGCAGTGGTTACTCAGGAGTTAGGGAGAATGCCTGGGTTATGGCAGAGATTGGGATCAGAGGAGAGGATCCAGTCTATTATGGATCCTGAAGAAGAATTTTTGTTGGTCCTGGTAGAGGAAGATATGAGTTGGTAAAAGCCGTAGAGACTGAGACTGTGAGTAGGAGATGAGGAGGAAAGTGAAGCCCAATCTATGTTCATGTCACCAAGTATAAAGGTTTCATAGGGAACATGTTCAGTGAGCCAAGAGAGAAAGTTTTCGAGAATAGGAATATATCACCTAGGGGGATATAGATAGATGCTATAGCCAATTTTTTGTGAGGGTTGATATGACAATTCGCAATAAGGATTTTGGCCAGAGCAAAACTATGTATCGAAGTTGAGAGAGGAGAAAGAGTAAGTTGATCTGAATAGATGATGGCAACACCACCTTCTCTCTTATTTACCCTGTCTGCATGAAGGATGTTGTAGACTGGGGATAGGATTTCTGAGTTAGAGATGTGAGGCTTTAACCAAGTTTCAGAGAGGGTTAAGATGTGTGGGGAGTTAAGTTAGATCCAGGAGCAAAATGCTGTAATTTTGTTAACCATGCCTTGAATATTCATGGAGAAAATAGATAGAGATTTAGGTGTAGGAGTGTGAAATTGAACATGTGTCTGAGGGGGTGAGGTAGGGAGGGTTTGTTTGCAAGAGGAAGGGGTGGTGGGCCCTGGGTTGGGGTGAATGTCACCATCTAGGAGTAGAGCATCAAAGAAACTGAGTAATAGGGGGACTGGGTTTAGAGTACTAGGAGTAATAGGTTTATATGCTTAGACAGAAATATGTTTGGCTATATTCTGAACATTAAGAGATTACATGTGGAGACTGGAAATAGGTAAGGAGAGATTTGTAGTGTGTGGGTTGATATATGAGTGGAGGCTGTAAGAGAGAGTAGGAGATTGTGTTGAGTAATGCAGTGGTGTGTGGTATGAAGTAGACAGTGATAAAATGAGTAGAAGGGGAATAGTGAGGTGGTGAAAAGTCATATTGCAGAAGATTTAAGGAGAGTGTTTATGAGAAAAGAGTGTGGGTGTTGTGTTATGAGGGGAGGGCAGATGAGTTGTAGATGGATAGCAGGAGGTAAGTATGTGATTGAAGGGAGTAGTGCAGTAGCTGGGGGGGAAACCATGCAGTGGGTTAGGGTGATTGGCCAGGGAGTGGTGGGGGAGGAGTCTAGTGAGTATATCTTTACTGAACATATGTAAGCTTTCTGAAAGGAAAAACTTTACTTAACATAATGTACATGTTCATCAGGTTTACATAAACTGTTTTCATTCATGACACATATATCTTATTTATAAAAGCTTTTTATTTATATATTTTATGTATTTATTTTATTTATTTATATTTATTTACCAGGGCAGTGCACTAATTTCAATGGACTATTTGCAGACACAGCCTGGGTGAATAGGAACACATAAGAAATGAACAAAACATATTTACAGATACAAGGATATGCTAAAAATTATATATATATATATATATATATATATATATATATATATATATATATACACACACACACACACACACACACACACACACACACACACACACATAAATACATATTTACAAATACAAGAATACACTACAACATTTAGTTCAAGCAGTTAACAATGTCAAAACATGGAGGGAAAAATGGAATTATGCCTAGAGCTTTATGGATAAGATTAGGCCATAATGACTGAGATGGCGTATGCTACAGGGATAGCAGCATATCATTATATAGAGAGCTGTGAGGACATTAGAAGAGGCAAGTGGGAATAGTTACAGGAAAGGGTACCATGAACACAAGACAGAGAAAAGGTGAGAGAGGCAGGTAGAGGGAAGAGGAGCAGAAAGGAGAAGTGTGTGAGAGAAAGATGCAAAGACAAGAGGGAAGTAGGATTAATGAGAGACAGTAAGAAAAGGAATGACAAGATAAGGAAGGATGAAATAGGGTAAAGGTGTGTGTGACAGAGCTTCAAGATTCATGTATGTAACATGTAACATGTTTACTCTACCTTTCCATTAACTTCATTGTTGTTACTCTTAAAGTTCTTAACCCAAAATCCAGGTCTCTTTCTAGTCAACCATGATTTTTATTAAGACAAAGCCTGTAGTTCTTCTAATCACAGTTGTCCAATTTTCTCAGCTCAGCAATATATTTGATGAAATTCTCCCCGTCTTCATGCTTGACTTTACCATTTAAAATGAACTCCCCTGAGTTCTGTTTAGCTCCCAAGTTGAATCTTTTTCTGCTAGCCCTAAAGCCTCAGTTTCATTTCTCTCTTATTTTTGGTTTGTCTCTCATAAAATTAATGCTTTTCTGGCAAATCTTAGAGGATTGTGGTCAATTAATAATAACAGACATTTGATTTTCAGATTTTGAATATTCGGAAAATGCATGTTAATGTAAAATGGTTGAGTATATCAACTTTCTAAGTTTATAAGAGGAATATTTAAAAATGTTCCCTATTTGTGGGCCTTTGTCGCTCCCATTATGCTTGACTTTGTCCAGATTTCTTCTACTTACAGGTTGAGAGGTATTTAGACAGGTTTGGAGAGTTAACATTTTCATAATTAGATAAAACTCTTTTGCATATTTTTTCTCCCAGGTTAAGTACCTCCACCCCTAGTTCAAATGCAAAGGGTCGAGGCTAAGCTTCATTTTTGACCATCCTTAAAAGGCCAGCCAACCTCAAATAAGTGTCACTTTTTACTGACTGGGACCCTTAATGGTCTCAGATGTGCACTGGTGCAGAGTCATACACTGGGTCTATCATGCCAAATCCAACCATGTTTTCTGTCTTTATCCTGAATATTCAGACAGGAGTATGGTTTCTTTTTTTTGCCTATTTAGACATTCAAAGATACTTTGCATACCTTCCTAGTGTTCATAACAGCAGTAATAAGGTCACACATAGATTAAAACACTTAGTTAACATCTTTTATTTTGCTGTAAATACTTTGCACAGAATAACCCAACTGGGAATAAGTTGTAGTGAAATGTCCAACTGGGAACAGGCAAAACATTTTGGATTGCTCAGTCTATAAACTACCTTAAGTAGTATGGACTCTTCTTTAGCATTTGTGTGTAATTGCTCCATGGCTTTACCACAAGGAGGACTTATAACTTCTCTTGGGAGTATTTGTCTGATTGTAGTTTTCTGTAATGTCAGATGACAGGTCAACTGTCACCACATGTCCTTTTGCCAGGGTCGCATTCTTTAGGTATGTTGTGAATTCTGTACGGGCAAGTCTGTCATGACCCTTTCAGTGGAAATTTCTTAGAACATCTTTACAGCTGAACTTGCCATAATGGGCACCATCTTTCTTCTGCTTGGTGAGTGAAAGAACAGTGTTAGCATCCAGCCCTCTTCTTCTAATGTAGATTTCTTTGGTAAATGCATGTACTTCATTTTCCTTCTTTCACATATATTCCTCTAGGTACTTTAAATTAGCATTTTTATTCTTTGCAACCTTCCTACATGCTTTCTCTGGGTAAGATATCCAATGAGCTTTCTCTTTTTTTCAGCTTTTATCTGTTCCACTATTGTGGTTAATTCTTTTTTCATCTTAATAAGGTTAATTTCTTGAAGGTAGCAATTTCTTTTCATGGTGTTTAACTTTGATGTTCAACTTTTTTTTTTTCACATGTCTTTTTTAGTAGGTGTATTGTTTGCTCCTTTACATAATTCTTGTGAGTCTGCATGACAGAGCTGGTGCCATTCTCCAATCTGGCAAAAAAGGACTGTCCACAATTTGGTAAGCCATGTTCCATTTCTGTACTCCAAAGCACCAAAAAAGGTCCTTTCTAAATTTGTCTGGTGCTCCTAATGCACAAAAAAATTTAAAAAAATTAAAAAAATAAACAAATAAAGTAAAATAAAAAAGGTCCTGATCTTTCCATTTTTAAAAAACTGTAACAAGCCACTTTTCTACAGATAGTCACTCAAACCTATAAGACTGCTGTCCTGAATGTCTGCATGCCTGAAAAGTGCTGAATTTGCTTAATTTGCTTTTTATAAAAAGGTCCTGTAAATAAGAATGAAACATTAAACCGATTTGGAGAAGGAAGGCAGAAAAAGTTTTCCCCTCTTCACGTTTTTCCGGCACCTTAGCAGCAGATAGTCCAAAACTATCCTCCCTATCAAGTGTAGAATTCAAAACTTCTGTTTTTACTCATTCAGGTAAATTTAGAGAATGTAACCATGCAAATCGTGTTATAACCATCCCAGTAGCTGCTGCTTTGGAAGCGGCATCAGGTGAGTCATAAAAATGTGTTTTTTGTCTCAGAAGAAGGAAAGGCTGTAGTAATGTTCCTCATACATTCAAAGCAGAAAAAAAGTTTAACATGTGAGCTTGAAAATTAATAAAAACTTTAACATGTGAGCTTGACAATTAAGAATTCTACCAACACCATTGCTAGAGGAATACAGTCTATTCCTAATTCTGTCAAAAACTTTCCCATCCTTGTCAGATAGGGATGGATTAGCATTTACTAAGTGTTTAGCTGCAGAAGGATTTGCCAGTAGAATCACTGCAGGGTCAGATCTGGAGAAAAAAATAATTTGTAAGATTGAGGAACTTTATACAATTTATCTGCCTACTTAGGGCCTGCAGGCTGGCTGTCAGGTATATTAAATGCTGTAATAAAAACATCCTCAAAGCTGGAAGAACAGGATAGACAAGAGTGGGTTAAGGAAATTCCAGTTGTAATAAATCATATTTTTCAAAGAAACTGGAATGTCATTATGCTCCCACTGAAGCAAGAGGTGCATCATAGATAGGTTTTAGAAAAATAAAATTATTCCAATCAACAATCAAAACAAATACTCACTTTAGAGGCAGAATCAGTTGCCTGAAAAGACAAAAAGCAGAGAGTAGTTATTCCCACATAACCATTTCCCTGTTCATCACACTAGGAATCTTCAGAAAATGAAGAATTCCTTTTTCTTTTGCAGTAAACACAAAATTATAGGGATTAAGAACTTGAAATAAGCCATGAGCTAAGCCTAGTAAATTATCCTTGTCTAAAGTAACTGAGACAGGAAAAGATAAGTGTTTAAATTTCTGCTTTTTTACTGGAAATTTTATAGAAGCAGACAGACTCCTGTCAGGGACTCCACCACAGGGAATAGGCATACCAGTCTGGCTAGGCAGGGAAGTACTCCCTGCTCCTTAAACCAAGACTGACAAGAGTGGTTGTCTCATACCCACTAAGGACATTCTAATAGCCACAAAGGATGTGCTTAATGCCCAGTCCATGGCAGCTGAAGAGACTACACCAGAAAAAAAGGAAGATGAGTGGTCTTAAGAACCAGAAATGGCCACTGCGGGATCATCCATCAACAACTGGGGCAAAAGCCCTGCTGAAGGGGCAAAGGATGTTTGGAAATGTTTTTCTTTTTGAGGTTGGAGGAAGAAAGAACTAAGGAACTGGTATGTTGTTCCATAGTAAAGCCCAGAATAAAACCTGAAGCCCTGGTACTATTGACTGTAACAGTCGGTAAAGGTATGTATCAAAAAAGTAGTGTTTTCACCATAAAACGTCTTGACAAACACAATGTGCACTTACCTCAGCCCCTAAACACAGGTTACTAAAACTTCTCTCCCAAAAGACTCTATTAAATCTCACTTTTAACAAGTTTTAGACTAAAGTAAAAACTAAAACTACCACAGTCTCCCAGCTGATTTAAAGCAATGTCACAGTCCAAGAAAAATAAAATTCCTAGGATAATGTAAAGAATTTCACTGAAAAAAAGTACTGTTTTAGTCATAAAATAAATTGTGGAAGGTTTTTTCTCCAGCAATGGAAAATGCTAGCGAACTATTGATCATCGAAAGCACACAAGAGGAGTGCTCTTCAGTGGCAGGAAAGCTATGAAGGGCTTGGCATCCTTCCCAGCCCTGGTCAAGCTGTCAAGAGTCTGAGCACATGGAAGGTGTCCTTAAGCTTTGAAAGCTTTGAAAGTTGGGTGGCTGTTATATTCTAGGAATGATGTAACCCATATAACTAAGGCTACTGCAGCAGTGATCAAATGATGAACATCTATACGTTCCAATTTTAATAGTGAGTCTCTTTGTTTACAGACAACATCCTTTGGCTGCCTAAGTAGTCCCATACTATTGGCCAAGGCCATGACTTTCTAATAGACTATCATTTGATTCTGCTGGTTGGTCACATTTTCTGAGCATGCCTTCACTACCTTTTCCATGAATGTTTGCTTTTGCTAACATTCTCTAGATTTTGAAATAAACTCTTTTGTTAGTACAGCTGACTCATTTGTTCACTTGTTTGTGGTAGCAACACTCTCTTGCCTTTGTAAGTCATTGCATCTCACACAAGTTTTAATTTCACAAAATATTATCACAGTTATGGCAAAGCAATTCCACAATGCATTACCTTTTTCATTGTCATGAGGATTGATTTATTATTAGAGTAAATCCCAGTATAGACAGAAGTTTTTTTCTTTTTGCAGGGGTAACATTTCTGTCATTTAGAAAGTTGTCTATTTTTACACATTGCACATCACTCTTTCTTTTACTTAATTTCTCAATAAACTGTAGTTTTACCTTCCTAACCAGTTAATTCAAAGGTGGAAAATATTCCCAGTAGGCATATCCTGTCAGTATACAATCATTTTTCGGCCACAAGACTCTCTTTTTTGACCAGGCACAAGTTAAAACAAACAAACTAGAAGTTCTTCTGTTTCTATACTTGTAAAGTAGAACTTTTGACTGTTTTAAAACACCATACAACACATCATCCAACTGGATAGCACAACATTTGTTAAATTTCATCATTTTCATCAAATTGTGTTTATATTTCAGTCAGAACCCACTTTGGAGTCACTACTTCATGAGTACAAATTACTATAGCAATAATGCACTCCTGGGTGTGGGTAATGCTGGATTTACCCACGGTTGGCGTGGTTTGGTCCCGTGAAGCCCGAGGATAAACAAAGCAACCGTGGTAAATCAACATTACCAAAATGAGCTATTGCTATTATACCATAACATTATTTAAGAAAAGAAACTGTTACTTTTCTTAAATAATGGCATAGTATAATGCCTGTTTACTGCCCTTCCACAGATGTCTGGCATTCGCGGCAATTCTGATCTACTGCGCGCCTGTGCAGTACATCAGAGCTGTGGGCAAAAGCAACGGAGAAAGCAAGATCTCCGTTGCTTTTTACTTTTAAGCTATGTTAAATGGGTTTAACATGGCGAGACAATTTTAAAATAAGCAGCGGAGATGTCCGTTGCTTATTTTAAAACTGTCTCGCTATGTTAAACCCATTTAACATAGCTAAAAAAGCAACGGAGATCTTGCTTTCTCCATTGCTTTTTAAAACCTGTCTCGCTATGTTAAATGGGTTTAGCATAGCGAGACAGCTTTAAAATAAGCAACGGAGATCTCCGTTGCTTATTTTAAAGCTGTCTCCCTATGTTAAACCCATTTAACATAGCGAGACAGTGTTTTAAAAGTAGAGTTATACTAATGGAAAAAAGTCTGGGCGACCGGACCTTTTTCCATTAGTATAACTCGATTTACAATGTGCACGCTGGCCAATCAGCGTGCACGTTTTGGGGGGGTCATGGTATAATCGGGTTTATCTAACTTTTGTTTTCATAGGGTCAGTTTAGAAGATTTGTGTTGCATTAAAATATTTTAACAGAAACTTTCCATCAGTACTGATGAATGCATACCTGTGTATGATACCAGTTCAGTAAATTTGTTAATTTATCACTTTTGCTAGGAAAACTCATCAGCACTTTCAGCTGTAGCACTGTATCCTACACAAATCTTCCAGTACTTATTTTACTTGCTCTAGTATTGAGTTCAGCTTCTGCTTTTGACTCTCTGCTTTGAGTGTAGCAGTGATAAGCTTTAGGACCCCATTCAGAATAGTTTAATTGACAGTCACTGATTATAATAACTGTGAAGGGTTTCATTCAAGTTGTAAGTTGTTTTCAGCTGTTCTAATAAAAGATACTTTTTTTAAGTTTCTTTGACTTCCATAGTGCTGTAATAGTTTGGATGTTTACATACCGAGTTCTGTGGTGAAAAGTATTGCTGTTGAAGTAGAAATTAAGACTTCACAGAGCCTAAATCCCTTATTCTAGGTCAGGGAACAGTTCAAGAAGAACACTTTTAGGTAGCTTCAAATGTTCATAGTTTATAGCACAGTTTAATGGTTGTTACATCCACCAATGTAATATTTTTATAGCTTGTGTTGCATTCTAATTGTAAGCCCACTCCACTGAGTATATACTCAAAACACAATCTTTAAAGTTTAAAACATTATTTTACTGAACATCAGCACTCTTTCCTCAGCTGAACATAAACTGACTTAAGTGCCACAAATATCGTACTTATAAAAGCGTTTCTCTACCTATCCATTTGGTAGCAATAAGTCCCAAATTGTAGTTTACCAAGATTCACTATTTTTTTCATACTTCCAATGTTCTTCAGTTGAAATCCAAGTCTGCTTTTCTAGTAACCCATGGTTATTACTAGGACAAACCATCCTGTTCTCTCAACTGTAGTTGCCCAGTTTTCAAGAATAGTAAGTAATACATGCAGTGAGAGTCCCAACCGCAATAGCTCTCGACTTCTTTTCTCAAGAATTGAGGAGAAAGTAAAACATAACGGGATGCAAAAAACCCCAAATCAAGGACAGTTTTAGCAATTATTCTAATTCACTTAAAAAAAGTAAACAGAACAACAAGTTTGCATCACCATGAATTTTCTGAACTGTAAATTAGTATGAAACTCTAATTTCTTTAATTACTGATTGACTGTAATATTTAATGATTTATCATAAAATCAAAAATTATATAAAGTACACAGCAAAAAATATGATCCAAAATCAGGAACTTTCTGTAAAATCATAGATAACTAAGAGGCATATCAGCTTTTCAAAATGAACTCTCCTGCATTCTGTTCGGCTCCAAAGCTGAATCTTTGTCTCTGTCAGATCCCATGCCTCAGTGCATTGTTTGTAGTGCCTTTCTTCTTTTACCTTGTGTATGCTTGGGGTAGACATACATGCACACACACCACAAACAACACACACACACACTCTTACTTACTTAGGTAGGGTTGGAAAATTAACCCCTTCATTACTAGAAGCAATCCTCTCCCAGCTCAAAATGTGTGTGTTATACATATTTATTTGTCTGTATGAACAGTATATCATCTTGACTCAAAAGTAGTGAGCATTATATTATAAACTGATTAAACACCAGCTAGTATATATTAGCACAGGTATCAACTTCTTTCAGAATCAGTATGGTCCATGCCTATCTAAAATTAAAAAAATTTGAAACCCAAGTTCAGATTAAAAGACAAACTAGGACAAGAAGAGATGTTTATTATTCTGTGTATGGCTTTGCTTAGAAAATTAGACACATAGGTTAACATATTTAAACAGAAAATAAAGACACACTTGAATTTCAGTTCACAGGATTGTAGCTATGAGTTGCCAAAGAGCTTCATCCTGTACGTTTAATTTGCCCAGTCTCTTTATTTGCTAAATTTGTGATTCAGAACTGAAGGATGGGAAAGCCATTTCCAGATTTAACTGACATATACACAGCAGGTAACTTACCACCAAAGTTAAGGGGTCCATCCCTACACTTCTGACAAGTATGTATAATCCAAAAGTTATCCAAAATACCCTGCAGAGGGACTTACATTTTATCTGGAATTAGTCAATCAATAGTGGTCTAGAAATCAGTTCAACTAAGTATCACGTTATGCTATTTGGCACCCACTACTGGTTAAATGCACAAGTCCCTTAACTGCATTCATTGTTCTTGGATAGATGGACATGCAGATTCTTCCCATACACATCTTGATTTATTATCAGGTCCGTCTGTCACTTTTAGTTACCACATTGATCTTGTCATTCAAAAGGTGTTTTAGTAACTAAAACTTTGCTATAGACTCTCAAGCATTCTTTTTTCAAGAATTGAGACACTCCACTGGCAAATATATACTCATCCCAAAGTTAGAATATGCTCCCCAACAATTCATCCAAAGAAAAGAAAACCTGTAGATTTAATAAAGTTTGTAGTTTTATCTCAAATTCATATCAATGAGAACTTGACTATATTTCACTTCAGAAAGTCATCTACCCCCCCCCCCCCACCAGGTGGTCTCCTTTTTTGTTAGTGCCTTTACCTTAATTAATTCTCTTAAAGAATTCAGAATCAGTCTACATGGAGATTTATTTAAAGCATCTGTTTTGCAACCAATATAGAGTTAATGCTTGAATATTTCCTTTTAATGCTTGTATCCCAGTTTAGCCTTAATATTAGCTATTTGAATATACATTGAATAAATTACTTTCATTTCTTTGTTTTAATGCTTCTGGTGATTTGATCATGGCCTGGGTTTTTAGGGCTAGTTGCAGTGTATACTGTTAGCATTTTTGCTCATCTTCATATTATTAGCATTACATATTGTTTTCAGATTAGTAACTTCCGCTTTTGTTATTCTGCATTGTCTATTACACCACTTTTTTCACCTGAATGTTTTAACTGGTACTTAGTTATTTCTGTCTTTATCTTGTATGTAATTATGCTTACACAAGGTGCTTAGGATTTCCCTCTCTCTTCCCCCCTTGGCTGACCTGGTGTGACTTAGTTTGAACTCTACATTTACCTACATAACGGAGTCTACAGGACTGCAATCGATCACCATAACAAAATCAGTTTCTCTCAGCATTTAAGCAGATTGAACTCTACATTTACCTACAAAACAGAGTGTACAGGACTGCAATTGGTCACCATAACAAAATCAGTTTCTCTCAGCATTTAAAAAGATTGAACTCTACATTTACCTACAAAACAGAGTCTACAGGACTGCAATTGGTCACCATAACAAAATCAGTTTCTCTCAGCATTTAAAAAGATTGAACTCTACATTTACCTACAAAACAGAGTCTACAGGACTGCAATTGGTCACCATAACAAAATCAGTTTCTCTCAGCATTTAAGCAGATTGAACTCTACATTTACCTACAAAATGGAGTCTACAGGACAGCAATTGGTCACCATAACAAAATCAGTTTCTCTCAGCATTTAAGCAGATTGAACTCTACATTTACCTACAAAACAGAGTCTACAGGACTGCAATTGGTCACCATAACAAAATCAGTTTCTCTCAGCATTTAAGCAGATTGAACTCTACATTTACCTACAAAATGGAGTCTACAGGACATCAATTGGTCACCATAACAAAATCAGTTTCTCTCAGCATTTAAGCAGATTGAACTCTACATTTACCTACAAAACGGAGTCTACAGGACTGCAATTGGTCACCATAACAAAATCAGTTTCTCTCAGCATTTAAGCAGATTGAACACTACATTTACCTACAAAACGGAGTCTACAGGACTGCAATTGGTCACCATAACAAAATCAGTTTCTCTCAGCATTTAAGCAGAGTAGGTGGCACACAAAAAGCATTTGTTAAGCTTTCACTTACAGTGCTGTGTAATTAAGCAGGTCACCATTTTGTTCAGCCATAGGGCTCTTTTTTCTGCTTGAGTGTTTGCCTCCTTCCCCTGTAAACTGACTCTTACATTAAGAGCTATAATACTTACCTTATAGCTTTAGGACACCTTAGGAAACCTTGTAAACTGCAATAGCCTGACATTTGAACAAGTAACCCTTGTAAAAATTCCCAAAATTGTATACTGTTGGTCTGTCTTTCCTGCTAAACATAAGTGAAATTACAGTGCTGAGTGCAAGTAACATTAAAATTAAAGTGATGAGTGCAAATAACATTAAAGTGCTGAGTGCAGATTTTAGGCCCTTACATTGAACTTACCTCTGGTGTGGTGTCTTGAGTCAATCAGGGTATTCCCTGTAACCACACCTACTGCCTTCTCTCCTCCCCCCTTCCTCAAACAGGTTAAACTGCTACAATTCAGTACAGGCATCATTTTCAAATCTAGATGCTTAGGATTTCCCACTCTCTTCCCCCCTTGGCTGACCTGGTGTGACTTAGTGTAAATTTCTTCATTGTATGGATCTTTTACTGTTTTTTGTGTAACTGAACGACCTGCTGCTAAGTTCTGATTCTGCACAGACTGCTCTATTTTTTTTTGCAGGGGCTATATAAGTAGCTAGTGACTTTACTGAATGTCTGTGGTAATATTTGTGTTTAAACTGAACCTGTACCTAGAGAAAGTGTATAATCAGAGCTCCTACTTGCTGCATGTGTTTTCAATGTTTAAATTGCACACACACATTGAAGAAGTGTTTTTATGACCTGAATAACTTGGGCTAGCTATACCTGAAGTGCTTTTACTGGCAATTTTCCAGTTCTACAATTGTGAACAATTGATTTAGTTTTTCTGGTATATCTTTAAAATCTGGCAAGTGTTTATTTACTGCATTGCTCTCTTGCTTAGGTTTCTTAGCTATAAATCTTAGTTCATTCTGAAGTGTGCTACTTTACCCCCCCACCCTCAAACCTTTCTGAATGTATTATTATAAATTATACCATGACCCCCCATTAATATTCCAAAACGTGCACGCTGATTGGCCAGCGTGCGTTTCATCGACTTATACTAATGGAAAAAGGTCCGGTCGCCTGGACTTTTTCCATTAGTATAAGTCTTTTTAAAAACACTGTCTCGCTATGTTAAAGGAGTTTAACATAGCGAGACAGGTTTAAAAAAAGCAACGGAGATCTCTGTTGCTTTTTTTAAAGCGGTCTCGCTATGTTAAACTCCTTTAACATAGCAACACAGTGTGAAAAAGCAACCGAGATCTTGCTTTCTCCATTGCTTTTTTTTTAAACCTGTCTCGCTATGTTAAATGGGTTTAACATAGCAAGACAGCTTTAAAATAAGCAACGGAGATGTCCGTTGCTTATTTTAAAGCTGTCTCGCTATGTTAAACCCATTTAACATAGCGAGACAGGTTTAAAAAGCAATGGAGAAAGCAAGATCTCATTACTTTACTGTTTCTCTATGTTAAATGTGTTTAACATGGCGAGACAGCTTTAAAATAAGCAACGGACATCTCCGTTGCTTATTTTAAAGCTGTCTCTATGTTAAACCATTTAACATAGCGAAACAGTAAAAAGCAATGGAGATCTTGCTTTCTCTGTTGCTTTTGGCCACAGCTCTGATGTACTGCGTAGGCATGCACAGTACATCAGAACTGCCGCGGATACCAGACAGCTGCGGAAGGGCAGCAAAGAGGCATTATACAATGCCATTATTTAAGAAAAGTAATTATTTCTTTTCTTAAATAATGTCATAGTATAATAGCAATAACCCACTTCTGGGTCTGGGTAATGCGGGATTTACCCACAGTTGTCTTTGTTTGGTCCCTCGGGCTTCGCCCTCGGGACCAAACCACGCCAACCGTGGGTAAATCCCGCATTACCCACACCCAGGCGTGGGTTATTGCTATAATAACTGCCTGCTGTTGCCTTCATGCTTACCCTAGAATTTCTGATTTCCTCTTTTCCTAGTTGAACTCTACATTTACCTACAAAACAGAGTCTACAGGACTGCAATTGGTCACCATAACAAAATCAGTTTCTCTCAGCATTTAAGCAGAATAGGTTGCACACAAAAAGCATTTGTTAAGCTTTCACTTACAGTACTGTGTAATTAAGCAGGTCACCATTTTGGTCAGCCATAGGGCTCTTTTTTCTACTTGAGTGTTTGCATCCTTTCCCTGTAACTTAAGGAAACTGACTCTTACATTAAGAGCTATAATACTTACCTTATAGCTTTAGGACACCTTAGGAAACCTTGTAAACTGCAATAGCAATAGCACCTATTAGCTTTCATCTGGCATTCTCCCATCCCCCTTCCAGTACCTTTGCCTCACCACTCTATCTTCTGGTGTTGCATCACCAGGTAAAACAGTTCCTTAACTCACTAGCTGAATCACAAATAATGATATACTCCTCTTTACTACCCTTCTTGTTCGCACCATACCTTGTATGAAAGCCAGTTTCTCAAGGGATTTCAGGTCCCGAAAGGCCATATTATCACCCCAGCTGTAAATCCTCCCACCTTCAACCATACTTACGGTACCAGGTCCTATCCAACATCTTGTTCAGTCTATCAACATCTCAGCCTCAGGCACATTAGCTCTAGATCCAAACACTACCACGAACTAATAAACAAATTCCTGAAGTTCATCACCAAGTATTGGCTTAACCTAATACTTGGTGGTGATATTCACCCCAACCCTGGCCCACCCACTTCAGATACACATACCCCCCCTCTACTTACAATTTAAACTACAAACCTACAATTAATAGGCCAACTAACTCTCCCCTAGCCTGTCATCTCAATATTAGAAGCATTAATAACAAGGTACATGAATTGCATGCACTTCTGGATGTCTACTCCCCTGAGATTCTCTGTTTATCTGAAACCTGGTTAAAACCTACCACTACAGACAATGAAGTGTTACCACCTGGGTACAACATACACAGGCTGGATCGTGCTTCCAGGAAGGGGGGGTGGGGCAGCTGTACTCTATAAATCTGAGTTGAATGTCACCATAGATGTAATACAACCACCTCAGATTAATAACTCAGAGATTCTTGCCACCAAATTGCAACTTAATAAAAATAAATGCATTAATATCATCTGTATGTACATTTCCCCAGGTAACAATATATCTACACTTGAAGATATCCTGCACTGGCTATGATGTCAATACCCCCAAGAAACCCTACTACTTGGAGGCTTTAACATAGACTGGGGCACCTGTTCCTCAGAATCCCCAACCACCCATATTAACCTGCATGCATTAACACAAATCATATCCACCCCTACCAGGATAGGTAAACCCTACCAAAAAGGAAGCATACTTGACTGGGTACTCATAAATAGCCACCCCAACTGTACACTTCTGGTACCCTCCCTGATGGCCTAAGCGATCACCTTCTCACATATGTAATTAAGCACAAAGCCATTAATTCCCAACAACCCTTACTCAGAAAGGTTGAAACAATAAAAACTTTGACCCTGCCAAATTCCAACAAGAACTAAACTCATGTAACTGGTCTATTCTAAATCATCTCCCCTTAGAGAAAGCAGTAGCATACTTTAACAACAAATTCCTTGAGATCCTTGATTTGCATGCACCTGTTCGCTCAAAGAGAACAAAGGCAAAAACTGCACCATAAAGAGTCTAAACTCAAAATTACCCTTAGAAACAAATCATGGGTTTTATGGCATTCTTCTAAAGACCCCCAAGATCACATTAAATACAGGCAATCCAGGAACTAAACTAAAAAAACATTTTACAAGACAAAAAACAATACTACTGTAATTTACAGACAGTAAATCAAAATAACCCTCAGAAGTTTTGGGCAGGTTTAAGTAATCTACTACATCCTGGACAAACTTCAACCCCAATCCCTGCTGCTACTATTGATAAAACCCCTGAAGATGTTTCTGACAGTTTTAACCGATTCTTTACTGAGACAATTCAAGCCCTAGCTAGCCAACTACCTCCTAGCTCCCCTGGTCCTGAAAGTACCACCCCTAGAAACCTATTCGCATTCAGCTTCCAACCAGTCGCCACTTCACTTATCCGTACCTTGATCAAAAAATTAAAACCCACTACAATTTCTGCTGATCAACTCCCTGCCGAGTACCTACAAAAATCAGCTGATGCTATTGCTTACCCTGTCTCAATACTAATCAATCAAAACATAGTAGAAGCTAAAATTCCCACCATCTGGAAAATATCCTATGTAATCCCACTTCACAAAGGAGGCAGCCCTACTGAATTCTCCAATTATAGGCCAATAGCTATACTCTCTCCACTTGCAAAGATTATGGAAAAATGTATTCATAGACAATTCATGCACCACCTAATCCAAAATCGCCTTATGGCAGACACTCAGCATGGCTTCCGTCCTCATCACAGCACTACTTCAGCCATCCTAGCCTTTACTAACACCATAAACCATAATCACAACAATAATTATATATCCTCAGCCCTCTTTTTGGATCTTTCCAAGGCATTGATATGGTTGATCACCAACTTTTAATCCACACCCTGCAAACATTCTGTCTAGATACTGGAGCCCTCCAATGGTTTCAATCCTACCTGAATGGTCGACAGCAGGCTGTCCTCTGGCAGAACAAACTCTCTAACCTTCTACCTAACACCCTTGGAGTACCACAAGGCTATAGAATAGGGCCCTTGCTGTTCTCCATCTTCATTAACGACCTTTATACTGTCATCCCAAAAGTCAGCTGTATCCAATATGCTGATGACTCTACTCTGATTTGCTCGGCCACATCTCCAATAGAGTTATGGTCAGCTACCCAGACCACCTTTAATACAATAAAAAACTGGCTTTCTGAACGTTGTCTGATCCTAAATCCCAAAAACACTAAAATGCTGTTATTTTCACCAACACATAGGTCTACCACTTTCACCTTTACCATAAATTCAAATGATGGCACAATAATCTCCCCTGACTTCTCTACAAAACTATTAGGTGTCATTATAGTTAATAATCTAAAATTCAACCTACATGTTAACCAAGCTATCAAAACCATCAATAAAAAACTAGGGTCACTTTACAGAATAAAAGCCTTCCTAACCCCTCCAACTAAAATTGCCATAGCTCGCTTTCACCTTCTTTCAACCCTTCTTTATGCATCCCCTCTACTCTCAAATGTAAACAAGACTGTCCTTAACAAACTCTCAATTTGTAAAATATAAAAAAGCACAAACCAACTGTAATATGAATGTCGAACCCAGCACGGAGGCTCGGCCAGAACAGGAACACAACCTTGCTGTAGTATAACTTTTGTTTCACGGCTCCCCACCACAAAAGCTCCGATGACAAGAATGTAATAATAAAATTGAAATTTATTCCGTGTGGACTTCCACTCTTAAAACGTATAACAAATACCTAATACAGTCTCAATGTCTCAATGTCACAAGATACGATTACTATTACAACAGAGGGTTAAGCGCTTTCATCTGTAGCTGACAGACTTCCTCAGAACCATTTTTTCACTTCCGATACTCTTTTAAATACGCCCCTTTGGCGCCAAAATTGTTTTAGTTTAATGATACGTTTAAAAACTTTAAATACTTTATTTTGTGTGTACATAAACAGATAATTGATGATGGTAATAGTAAGGTAATATATTAGATACATATATCAGTAGTAATGATGAAGGATTCACTTCTAGACTATATAGAAAACCGACATTTTCTAATGACTACATCCAGTTTGGAAGTTGTCATCCTCCACACACTTTTAAGAACATAGTGAAGGGCCAATGTGTGAGAGCAGCAAGGATGTCATCGACAAGAGAAATAATGGAAAATGAGTTGGCACTGATATACAAATTATTCAAAGAAAAAAACTATCCTACAAATATGCTTATTGATGTAGTGGAATTTGTTAAATCCCAATGGGGAGTTAAATATTACCCATTGTTAGGGAAAAGTGACACAAACACAGTGAATAACAATAGAAAATTGGTAAATAGACGGGTATGTGTCACTATGTTTAATCCACAGACGAATATAGTAAAGGAAATTTTACAAAGACATTGGACTATTTTCACAAATAGTGAAGAAGTAAAAGACATTATAGGCACTTCTCCCAACATAGTACTAAAGACAGGACATAATATAAAGAAATTATTAGAAAGAGGAGCAAACATATATAATTTAAATCAAAAGAAGATGAGTGGTACACAAAGATGTGGCGCATGCAAACAGTGCCAACACATTAATGTTGAATATAGTCTTAAAATTGACAACATACTGAAAAGTAAATGTAAATCAAAACCAGGTAATTGTAACACCCAAGGAGTGATATACTTAGCTTCATGTGTAAAATGTACTGCGTACTATGTAGGAAAAACCGAGAGAAAATTAAGAACTAGGATATATGAACATTATTATAAGATCAAAAAGGGTGATACAAAAAATGCGTTAAGTAAACATGTCCTAGATAAAGGCAATGACCACATGTTTAAGTTCTTTATTATAGACCAGGTGGAAAGAAAAAATGATAGTGGAAATTGGAAGGCCAAACTAGGATGTTTAGAAAGTAGGTGGCAAATATGTCTTGATGCAACCACCTACCCTGGCCTCAATGAATATATTAGTATAAAACCATTTCTTATATTAGGGCATTAACAAGTAATATTACATTATACCGTATTCATGTCTAGTAGGCTCAGTAGGTATACTAAATTTTATTTATATTTTTTAATTTGTATAGATAACATATAACTATAACATTTAATAAATGATAATTTATAAACTGCAATAATACAATGGTAATTTTAATTTTAATGTATTTTTAAAGTATTTAAAGTATTTATTAGTGATATATTACAATTATGACTGATGCATATACATATCATTCAATATTTAATATTTATATTTTTTATTAAAATATATACATATATCAATTATCAAAGTAATATTAAATATTATTTATTATTCATTACATGTGCTCATTTAATGTAGACATATATATTTTTACAAATGTTTTAGATAGTAGAATCAGAGTTGATTTAGATATTAAAATTGTTCATCATTCAAAATTGTCCATCATATTAAAATATTATATTAGAATTTTGATAGTGATTTCATCAGCACTTATTCATATTGATTGTATATAATTAGTACTACACACTATTGACCCCTTTATAACACAGAATATGTATATAGATTGTTGCACCTAGCACTTTACCTTTAGCTCAGAGTTCATTGATCAATAAAGCATTAGTGTTGAGGAAGCCATTCACAATGAGCTAATACACTCACCAACACTAGTGCATATGTAACATTATTCAATTATTTATTTATCTACTTATTTGATCAGCGTCACATTGTCAACCAAGTTATAATGTACTAGCATATAGTAACAAGAAATTACACAGTAATAATAATAGCTATTCATGGATTTTACTATTACCATCATCAATTATCTGTTTATGTACACACAAAATAAAGTATTTAAAGTTTTTAAACGTATCATTAAACTAAAACAATTTTGGCGCCAAAGGGGCGTATTTAAAAGAGTATCGGAAGTGAAAAAATGGTTCTGAGGAAGTCTGTGAGCTACAGATGAAAGCGCTTAACCCTCTGTTGTAATAGTAATCGTATCTTGTGACATTGAGACATTTGAGACTGTATTAGGTATTTGTTATACGTTTTAAGAGTGGAAGTCCACACGGAATAAATTTCAATTTTATTATTACATTCTTGTCATCGGAGCTTTTGTGGTGGGGAGCCGTGAAACAAAAGTTATACTACAGCAAGGTTGTGTTCCTGTTCTGGCTGAAACTCTCAATTTGCTACAACCACATTGTCAGGTTTGCCACAGGGCTGCCTTTTAGGACACATCATTGCATCAATCTAAATCAGCTTGGGTGGCTTGAACTACCCAGCCTAATCCAGTATAACCAACTGATTATGGCCTATAAAATCCTCTGTAATCCAGACAATACTCCTGCACTTAAAAATGTTATCACCCCCTATAACAATCCTAGACCGCTTCGATCCTCTAACAAACTACTAATTCAGACTAGCAAAATTAATAACACAGCCGGTGACTCTCTCTTTGCAAACTCTGTAAGTAGACCCTGGAACTCTCTTTCAGCTGATATTACCTTACTTTCTACCTTAGGTCAATTTAAAACTAGACTCAAACAACATTTGGCACTTAACAGGTTATGCCAATGTATCAAGCCTGGCTAACTCGCTCTAGAATGTGTAAAAATCTTTTAACCAGTTTACTGTGTAATTTAATTTAATCCTGATTTACGCTCGGGATTAACTCTATCCTGTGGAACTTGTTTAACTTGCTTACTTATGTAATCACTGTAAATAGTCTGTTTTTAATATGTAATGCTGGTATTATGTAATGCTGTATCTGCTTACCCTTGGAGCTTTTCTCCCCGGGCCTCCGCTGAAAATGGACAAGCATCTAGTCGGACTATCCCGGTCAACAAATGTTAAATAAAAAATGCTGCTATAGTCTTGTTCATATTTTCTGTTTCTTCATTACATCTTGCTGTTATATTCATTTTATAATATCTACTACTGTTTGTCCTTGCCTTTGGCTTGAGTCACAGCTGAAAACAGCCAGAAAACTAGCCTACCTAGCCAGTTATCAAATAAATAAACACATTTTTTCCATTTTGCAACACAGTGTCTCATAATGATTTTTTTTTGCTTCTTCTGTTATTCTCAGACATTCATTACTTCAACCCATAGGAAACAGCAGGCATCAATGACCTCAGCACACCTCCCATTACTGGAAGACATAATTGCAACCCCCAATGTCTCAGAAATCTGAGCTTCCTTACTCCCTAACCAAGGGCTGACAATAAAACTCTGGTGGTGTGGGCAGAGGTCTGCAGTTATAATTCTTGTGAGGTGGTTGTTTGCTGACCTGGTAACCATTTGAGTGTTGAACCTGCATGAATGAGTTCCCAAAATACAGAGACTGAATGAATGATAAAATGGACTTGTAGCATTTCTCAGAATATTCCTTTTTTCTTTGTGGTATGGCAGTCCTGGAGTTGGTATATGTAAATTCAAGGGGTGTGGGGGCTTGCCCCTCACATAAGGGTAAAAGGGGGAAAAACAAGTTTAAAGTAGAAGACTGAAGTTTAAGATTCACTCTTCACCTGCAGTTTCTGCCTTTTTTCGGTCTATCGACACCCACAATACGAGTGCCAACATAATGACATGTAATGACATCTATTGATAATTCCTGCCTAGCCCTTTATCTGACATTATAAATAACTTGACAAGAGCTCCCCATGGCAGTACTTATCCTACTACTTCCTTGGATAGGAGAGGGAGGCCTGAAGCTATAACATCTTTTACCTCTTCTGGAATATGAACCACCAGATACCAGTGGGTTAGTACCACATAATTCAACCATTGTTGAAATTTGGCAAAATGTTTCAAATATTCGACATGTATGGCTTATTAACCATTATGCCAAATGAGTGACTTATGTACAGTAATTCACCTTTGCCGTTTGACCTGTATTATTGTATGATTTTATTTATTACCAACATATCGTATGTTGGATTCTTTTCTTGTAGTTGCTAAAAAATAATAAACAGATGGAATAGAAAACATATTACTGCATTAAAAGTTAAACAATGAGCCAGCTGTGGAGGGCATCTTCATAATGTGTTTGTCAGTCTAGAAGGCAATTAAATCATGAATCTTACCCAGCTGTAGGAATCCATCATTATAATAACCTGAGGGAGGGTCATGAACAATAAATAAGTCTCCAGCTAATGCATAATTAGAAGTGTAATGGCATTATAAATAACCCGACAACCAGCCTCAGAGCAAAGGTACAATGTCAAGCAAGTTTCCTTTGTAATTCAGGCTTTCTTTTAATGGTGTCTACAGTATAATATTTATATTTTAGAGAGAAAGAGTGAGCAGTAACCTGTAAGTATAATGTAATACCATTTTCAGAAGGCAGAATATTTGCTCTACATAGTTCTTCATCAGTCATGTACTCTTTAATCCAAGGATATTCAGTAGCTTAAAATGCTTCATTATTTGGTGGAATCCTCAGAACTCAGTATGTGTCTCTGCACATATTTTGGGTTCAAATAATATGAACTCATAAATCTTTTTGTTCTGCTTTCTTGCCCAGAATGTAATATCAGTCACATATCCTAATACAGGGCCATTGTCACAATGAGGAGTACGAAGCCTTGAACCTCACATGCAGAGATAGATTTCCATATGGTTGCATAATGATCTCTGCCAGGCAGTGACACTGACTAACAGGTGAACATTACTGTCCCTAAACCCTTAAACTATAAAAGCATTGCAGGATACTTTAATCCAATATATAAATTGTTGCCAGAGACAATAGCAATCATTACCTGCAAATAAAATACCTGACTAAACCTAATTTTGTAAAGTATTACACATACTGCATTTAATGAGAAAAGATTGCTACCATCTCCTAAATGAAACTGACACTAACTGTCTTTTAATGCTTTAACACTTCCCAATTTATCATTTAATAACATCTCTATCATACTCCGTTAGTTTCTAATTACATATATGATTACATTTAGAAAATTTTTAACTATCAAAATAATTAAAACTGCTCATGTAGCTTTAGATTTTTATGGATATTTATGCAAAGAAATGAGGTCACATGGTATGATTTTATGCCTCAGTAGGAAGTGTATCCGATGTATATTTTGCCTGAGCTGTTAGTAGAGACTAGCCACAAACAGAAAGGCTGCTGAAGACATCTTGTAACCATCAAGCCTGGATGATAGTCTGTGTGGAATTTCTTAAAGGATACCACCTGTGTGCTGATGGGAAACAAAAGAGAGTAACAAATTCAGCACGTGGCAACTGAAATTTCTATGTGCTAGCCTATCTCCCTATCTATCTGCTAATCTGTTGTCACCCCACTGATGTTTACACACTCTTCCTTAATTCCTGGCCTGTCACAAGTCATATTTGTGTCTGCCATTTGTCATATATATGTAAAAGCCATTTTCTATTTAATATCAACTGTTGTGTACTGCATTCTATTTGTTAACCTCTCTCCTTTTCTGAAAGGATGCTTGCACGTGTTTTTTTTTTCTACACATCCTGTCAGTTTCAGACTGTAAACCATTTTCATACATTTTAGCCCTTCTTTTAGCTAATGAATTATATGCATATTTACACAACACAATTCAGCTATCATAGTCATGTTTCCCTTTTGTTTTCCTCCTAATGTCACTCTTTTGTTCATTTGTCTTCTTGCCTAGTGCTGGGACCATACCGGGAGCATTACTATTTATTGTGCACTCTGTAGCTGCATTTTAAAACATTGTACATATAAAGTCACACTTTCAGTCTGTTACCGTTTTAAAATGCTGGAGCTTCCTTTCTTAGAGGGGCCTATTGTGCTGTACGTTTGAACAACTTGGAGAACAGGGGAATTGTGAATGTCATGTTTTTAAGAATGTTCCCGTTTCACTGAGTTTATTTGACTCTGGAGGTAGTATATACAGAGATCTGAATTATAGGCATGCAGTTTCCATATTAGGTTATGCAGTCCCTTGTAAAAATATCTGTTTTCTAGTGTTTTGTCCTGTTTAGTGCTGTGATGTCTTAAGATTATGCTTTTATTCAGTTTATCTATTATAGTTATGGTGTTTCGCATCTAAGCTAAGGGAGATGTAATGTTACATACTAGATCCCTCATATTATTCATTACATCATAAAGAATTCTGCACCACCTTCAAACAGTCCCACAGTTCTATACTTTGCAGCATATTGCTCAGTAACCAGATTGATTTCTATCACAGAAAGTATTGCCCCCCGCAACTTTTGGGTCCATACCACCAATGTTTTACTCTATTGGTGTTTTATGTTTATTTGTCTGCCTCCCCTACCTTCCCTCTTTCCTCCCTCAGAAGCTCTCTGCTACCTTCCTCAACTACACTCCTTAAAAAAAATGCTTTTTCATCTCACTACCTCTCTTTCCACATGGTTATCATTGTGTGTCTTCCTCTGCTTGTTCTTCCCCCTTTTTTTACCTTTCCTATTTCCCCCATATCCTCCCTGTTTATGTGATGAACTCTGTAGGCTTCTGAGGCCTACTTGCAATATCATGTTGTAGCTATGAGGTGTATCTGTGCTTGTATGAATGCTCAGGCATGCCAACTTCCTTATCTTCTCATGTTGGTCACAAGACTTTCTATACAGCAGCTACTTTGCTACAAGTTCAGTAGAGTGACTGCTGTCATGGATGCTTAAATTTAATATTATGCCTTTTTTCCCGGAAAGCCACCACTATCCTGGCCTTACGACATACATAAGAAACATTAGGCCACATCACACTACAATACCTTTGATGGTGAGCTCTACTTCACAGCATTGTGAACATTTCTGAATACCACCACTATGTTCTACAGTGCATAAAAACACATTTTCTAATAAACATTTTCACTTGCAGTGGACATCCTAAATTTATTAAACAAAATGTTATCAATGGAAAGCCATTATACTTTCAAGATTAAGTTCGGATGATAACAATTTTGTGTATGTGTGAATGAACTGATGGTTCATAGGTTCATAGGTGTTTACTAGGCTAATGACCACAGGGGCCTTTTTAAGCCTTACCATGCATCCCAAATTGCTGATGAGTTCTGATACCCTTGAAAGTGTAAGCATGGGCCTGGGAGATTAACCATTTACAGCTTACCAGTTTGCATCACAGATATAGGTGCCAAACCAGGGATGAATTTCCAGTTTCCCATCCAATTGTCCAAGTTGCACTTGAATTGGATTAGGGAGGAACTCTGCTTCACATGGATGGGAAGCGTGTTCCATAGACAGGGTAGTCACTGGGATATATACCTATCTCTCCAGCAGGTCCTATTTATATCACAGGCAAGGTTTAAGTCTTTAGAACGTATAATTCTGGTACTGTTTGTTTTGCAGATATGCAGGAGGTCCATCAGAGTGGGGTCTGACAAAGCTGTGCATGCCAGACATAGATCTCCACTCAAAAGCCTGTAGGAGAAAGAATACAGGGATAGGGCCTTGAGGCGGTCTGCATATTACTTATGCTTTAGTGAGGAATCTCTGTGGATGTTCCAGTTGTTGGATATGCCTGGTTAGGTACATACCAAAGGGGGCATTGTACTCAATGATAGGTTTGATGAATGCCAAATGCAGTGTGGAACAATGACTTCCTTGGACTTAGATGCCATACCTTTGTTTATATGTTGCGCAACATAAAATGATTTCCTCACCACTGTAGACATGTGATGATCAAAGGCTAGCTTACGATCTATGTGTGTCCCTAAGCCCTTGACTACAGGGTCAGCTGTAAGGGGTGCATTGTCAATATGGTAGTTACCGAGGATGTATGACTTCCCAAAGGATATTATTATGCATTTCTTGGCATTTAGTTTTAGTCCATGACTCTGACACCAGTTGTTTGTGTCAGCCCCTGCTGTAGAACACTGCATCAGTGTAAGATTCAATGACAGCTCCTAATTTGCAATCATCTGCAAATTTAGTCAGCCAGAGACCACTGACATTGGCCTTGACTTCTGAGAAGTAAATTCCAAAAAGGAGCAGTCTGAGGACTGATCCCTGATGGACTCCACTTGTGACTGGCCTCTTTGTAGAGGTGGAATCCCCAGTTCTAACTTCCTGGGTCCTGTCTGTGAGCCAGTTGGCTAGCCACTGGGTGACATACGGGTTTGTACCTAACCTCTTAAGTTTGTCAATAATGCCTGAGTGGGGTATTGTGTCAAATGCCTTGGCCAGGTCAAAGTAGATAGTGTGAATGATGTTGCCCTCATCCATTGCTTTGGTGACCTTCTCAAAGAAGTCCACCAGGTTGAGTAGGCATGATCTGCCCTTTACGAAACCAAATTGGATTGGGTCCAGTGTCTTGAGGTTTGCTATATCTATATTGATCATCTCCATGATAATTCTTTCCATGGCTTTACATATAAGACAAGTGAGACTTATGGGTCTGTAGTTTCCAGGGTCTGTAGATGGCCCACCTTTGTGCAGCGGGATGACTGTTGCCTTTCTCCATTCATGAGGCATGAAGCCTGTTTGGAGGCTACAGTTAAATAGTAATTCCAGAGGCTCTAACAGGTAATGTTTCATGCTATTTAGAAGGCATCCTGGGATATTGTTTGGGCCCATTGATGAAGTGCTCTTGGTCTTAGAGAGAGCATTAAGGACGTGTTCCCTAGTAGGGGGAGTTATATTTTGTATTTCCTGAGGGAAGGTTGAGGGGGAGAGAGGAGTAAAGTTGGAGCTGAATTTATCAGCCAGGACATTTGCTATGTCTTCTGGCTCACTATAGGTGGCTCTATTTACAATGAGCTCTGCACATAATTGTGTATTACCTTTGAGCTTGTGGACATAGCTAAAGAAAGCTTTGTGATTGTGGTAGTCAAGTAAGTATTTTTATATATGTGTTATAATAAGAATTTAATCAACAGTGTTTTCCATGATATGTATGCAAACAGCACTAAAATATTTACCTTTCATTCAATTGATATTATTTATTTATTTTTATTTATTTTACATTTGTTGACCTGGATAATCTGACTGGATACAAGTCCATTTTCAGCGGAGGCCTGGGGAGAAAAGCTCCAAGGTAGAACATATAGTAAAAAGCACAAAATGATTCCACACAGTTTTCAGGCTCCAGTTGAGCAAGCAGGTAATATAATCATACATTTTTAAAACAGTGTTGACACATGACTAGGCCATGTAACATGATTACAGACTATAGAGGAGGATCTAGTCAGGTTTTGAACAAGGACATAGCCAGTGAGTTTTAAAATATAGCTTGAGGCTTTTTTTGAACTGAGTAAGATAGGGTTCAAGAGTAAGAACAGCAGGAAGAGAGTTCCAAGTTTTGCCAACAGAGTTAGCAAACAGAGAGTCCGCAGCAGAGCTGTTTATTTTGGATGTTTGATCCAGTAGTTTATTAGAAGAGTGAAATGACCTCAGGTTGCTATAAGGGCTGATGATATTTTTAAGTGCAGGCATATTATCAGGGTGGTTGAGAACTTTATGGGCAATTATAAACTGGTTGTACTGAAGTAGGCTAGGCCACTCTAGCCACCCCAGAAGATTTAGGCTGTGACAGTGGTGGGTCCTATAGGCCATGCCTGTTGCAAATCTAGCAATATGGTTATAACAGCTGGAGAGTTTGCTAAGAGCGGATTTGTTCAAATTAGTGAGTATAGGGGAGGCATAGAGAAGAGTGGAGAGTAACCGAGATCACACAAACGTAACCCACAAATGCAGGATACTGCTTCGGTACAATAAAGGCTGTCTTTAAGCATATACCAGGACTGGAAATATCCAAACAATCCCAAGGTCGTCAAACAAAGGTATATATATTTATTTCAAAAAGCCCAAAGGCTAAAGACAGAACAAAAACAAACAATAATACGAAACATATAAACTTATATTCACTGATTTAGCGCTTTCATCTCCTACCAGGAGACTTCTTCAGAATCAGTGTATCCTCACAATTCTATTATTTTATACAACTTTCAAAACTTATTAGGCTGTGTAATTGGCTGGCATTTAATTACCTCTTTGATTGATTTGGGCTTTTGGAAATAAATATATATACCTTTGTTTGACGACCTTGGGATTGTTTGGATATTTCCAGTCCTGGTATATGCTTAAAGACAGCCTTTATTGTACCGAAGCAGTATCCTGCATTTGTGGGTTACGTTTGTGTGATCTTGGTTACTAGTTGGACTTTTTTGGTTGCTGGTTCGATCACGAGGAGTCTTTTCTTGATGGATAACAGTTCTCTACTTAACGAATTGATCAGGGTTATTCAAACCCATTCACAAACGGAGATCTCCCCACCTGGATCTGATAACGAAATCCCATGTGTGCAGAGTAGCCTGAGTGAGGCAGGCGCGAATGGGATGATGTCAGACGCCAAAAAAGGCAAGCGTGGTGCTGAGACTGTTAGAGACATTCCGCAAACGGAACCGAATGGTGGAACAGATTTTAGAAATACCCGAAGGGGCAACAAAGACTATAATACACCGGATTTTTACCAGGACATGG
Source organism: Protopterus annectens (assembly GCF_019279795.1). Classification (NCBI taxonomy): domain Eukaryota; kingdom Metazoa; phylum Chordata; order Ceratodontiformes; family Protopteridae; genus Protopterus; species Protopterus annectens. The sequence continues at coordinate 422,346,587 of NC_056725.1, forward strand.
ATTTTAATATATGGCTAAACCAGTCACTTAATGCTCACACTAAAGCAAAGAAGAACGCTTCGACAGGTAGCCTGACATATAAGGACAAATGTAAGACTTTCAAAAACTTGTTATTGAGATACAAAACTTTGGTTGTTGAAAATTGGTACTTTGATAGATGTGTAAAAGACAAAATTGTACCGAAAGGTTTGAGACTCAGTAAGTTTCCAAACAACAGTACTGATGACAAAATGTTTTTTAAAACTGTATGTGATATATTAAATGACTGTGGGCTGGCTATAATTAAAGTTATGATGAAGCGTAATACTGAGATTATGGAAGATATTAAGAAAGAGGTAGACAAATTGTACAATGAGATTAGCAATGACCTTTTATTTTCAATAGATGAATACAAAAATATGTACTATAGGGTGCTACATGACATTGATTACAATATCAATACCAATATGAATAGGAAATTAAGGAAATTGGAAAGAGACTTGGATGCATATGAGAGAGGCTTTGCCTATTATAGTGAAGTTAAAAAAGGCAAGGGATATAATGTGGATCAATATCGTAACAGTTATAGAAGTAATAAATATCAAAATGGTGAAATAGGTAGGGATGATAGACAGAATCTAAATAGCAATGGATTTAACCTATATAATACTGAATCACATTTTGAGGAGAATTATAGAGATAGTGATATGGGGGATGTTGTCCCTTTAGAAATGGAAGAGCCGAGGAGGTCCGAGAGAATACGGAATCGGACCTAGCAACCCTCATATGCGCAAGTTATGGAGAACAGGAACATCAAATATATGGGGAGGACATACAGATAAGGGAAACAGATACTTCATTTCTAAATGTTGAAAAAATTATAACAGAAGTTATAGGAGAAAATAAACAGGATAGCATTATCAATACTTCCAATAATTTTAATATTTTTAACTATACAGATATTGTTATTAATGAAAATTATTTTAATCTATTTATAAAAGGTTTCTCCTTTGTGCCTACTAATAAACCAAGGATAGAGAATATATTATTAGACATAAAGATTTTCACCCGTAAACTCAATTTCAAGTATTTGTACAAGGATAAACATTCACAATTAAAAGAAAATAGTTTAAAAAGATCAAGTACATATAACCCCCCCCTCATTATGAAATTATGAATTTTGAGAAATGTGTTGTTTATAGAATTAGGAAAGATTATAAGAAGGAACAGATGTCAGATAATAACTTAACTAAAATTGAAATGGAATTGCTTAATGAATTAAGTAATAATGAAAGAATTAGGGTGATGAAACCCAACAAGGGTGGAGGGGTTGTAATCATGGATAAGTGGGATTATACTAGAAGGATGATGGATATTTTGGACAAGGAGAATCAATATGAACTTGTCTCTAGGAACGAGATAAATATTTCCTATAATAAAATAGACCTGATATTGGAAGATAATTTATTACAAGGACTGATTGACAAGGAACTATATGAATTTTTGAAAGTACCTAAACCTGTCATACCTGTTATTTTTGGTATCCCAAAAATACACAAGTCCCCATATGATCCACCTTTGAGGCCGATAGTTTCTTCACAAGGTTCCAAGACACAACCTTTAGCGATATATGTGGATACTAAGTTAAAGAAATTGTATAATAATCATAGACATATTTCAATTGATTCATGGGATTTTTTGTGCAAAATTGGACAGAGTCCTTTCATGGATGATTTTATTTTTATTACTATTGATGTGAGGGACCTTTTCTCAGTCATCCCACAGATGGAGGGATTAATGTGGTTTGAAAGGATGTTGACAGAGACAGATTTTTTAACAGCAGATGAATATAGACTGGTCCTTGAAAATATGGAGCTAGTCCTCAAATATAACTATGTATATTTTCAAGGGGATTATTATCACCAAAAAGAAAGGGTTGCAATGGGGTCGGCATGCGCCTCAATATATGCCAACATTATTATGCTCTGTTGAGAGAGACAGTATGTTTTTAGTTCGGATTTTAGTCAACACATTATTAAATATTTTCATTTTCTAGATAATATCTTTGTTTTATGGAATGGTTCCTATGATAGTATTGGTAAATTTATAGAATATATTAACAATACTACTAGTTTCCTACAATTCACATATCAAACAGGGGAAGATACGACATACTACCTAGATGTCAAACTAGAAAAAGACTATCAAAATAAATGTTACAAATCTAATATTTATAGAAAGGAACATTATTCCAACTCGTATTTACATTTTGATAGTGACCATCCCCACCAACTAAAAAAGAATATAGTTAAGGGATAAATGATCAGAATGGCTAGAATGATCTCCGATACCAATGAATTTTTAAATGAAATTAATAATATTGAAAAGATGTTTTTGGAAAGGGGATACCCATCTGAATTTATCAAACCCATTAAGAAATATGTTCAGTTAGGAAGGGGTAGTAAATATGTCCCTTTGTTGAATAATGATGATAATTTGATAGTAGATTCCAATCAAGATGGGAGGAGAAGTTCTTTTAGCAGGCAGGAATCTAATAACATAGATATTACACCATATTTAACTTTGACTTACTATAAGGGAATTAGATGGTTAAAAAGATGTATAAACGAAACCTGGGAAATGTTCCAAAATATGCCTACAAAAAGAAGGAGTTGCCTTCTTTATGGAGTGGTATTACGTGAGATATTTTCCAAATGGAAGGGATGGTGGCTTCAGATATTAAAATGTCTATGTATGAAAAAATATAAGCAAAACAATTTACATTAAGATGAATGTCTTTATGTAAAAAGCAAGTTAAGTCTGCATAGTGAAAGGTTCCATTAGCCTGACAAGTGTAATTTGTAAAGCCAGTGAGCGTATTATTATGCATCTCATAAACAAGGACATAGGCAATCTCCAAGCACTTGACCCCACCCAGTTTGGATTTGTCATTGGCAGATTTTGCCTGTTAACCTGGTTGACTTTTTTGAGACTGTCACCAAGGCCCTGGATGAGGGAAAGTCAATACATACAGCTTACCTTGACTTGGCCAAGGCCTTTGACACAATCGCTCACTCAAGCATCATTAAAAAGCTAACAACTTGGCATAAATCCCTTTCTCATCAGGTGGGTGGCCAACTGGCTCACCAACAGGACCCTCAAGGTCAAAATAGGTACCTCCACCTCTGATAGCAGACTTATCACTAGTGGAGTTCCCCAAGGATCAGTCCTGGGACCCCTACTGTTTGACATCTACTTCTCAGAGGTCCAGACAAAGACAAAAGGCCTGTGGCTGACCAAGTTTGTGGATGATTGTAAGTTGGGTACTGTTATTGACTCCCCAAATTATGTTAACATACTGCAAGAGGGTCTCACAACAACTAATGACTGGTGCCAAACTCATGACCTTAAGCTAAATACAAAAAATGTATCATCATACTATTTGGCAAAAACACAGCACCTACTGATTACCACATCAGCAGCAGCCCCCTAAGCATACAACCTGTGGTGAGATACCTGGGTACTACTCAGGTTGATAACAACCTCGCATTCGACCATCATGTAGCGGCAGTGGTCAGAAAAGCTTTTTGCTTGTTTCATCTCATAAGTAAAGGGATTGCATCCAGAAAAAAGGAGGTTATTACATCACCATACTCCTCTGTCATTAGACCAATAATTGAGCATAACGCCCCTTTTGGTAAGTACCTCTCCAAACATCTGCATCAACTGGAAAGACCACAGAAACACCTCACAAACAGAATTCATGGCCTCCATCACCTGTCCTATGTGGACAGGCTCAAATCACTATCACTCTACCCGGTGTCGTATAGATTGCTCAGAGGTGATCTGTGTCTCGCCTGCAAGGCAATTTCTCACCCTACCCTACTAGAGATGCTCCATATCCCTAAGTATAACTCCTTGTGCATTACCCACTTGAAAGGCCTGAGTCTAATATGTGACATCGACAAAACCTGCTGGAGAGACAGGTTTGTCTCCTAGAGGCTGCCCCATCTTTGTAATTGACTTCCAATACACGTCAAACAGAGTATCTTGCTGACCCTCTTCAAGCGCAACCTTGATGAGTGGATGGGACACCACAAATTTGTCCCAGGGGTTCCACCAGTGTCCCTCACTGGCAGGGGCAATGGATGCTGACTGAGATTTCTTTTTGGGGATAAACTCTTGGCTAGGCTTTTAAGGACCCCAGGGCCTTTAGCCTAGTAACCTCCTATGATCCTATGGTCCTATGAACTCTGTAAGATTTGTTTGACAAATATGTATCTTGTTAATCCATATTTTCTTAGGCCCAGAGCCATTGTTAGCTCATTTGGCACCATAGTCAGTTCCCATATTTGCTCCCTTTCTCATCCCAAAGTTGAGGACCAAAAAAAGTCTTGACATAAGTTGATTACCAAAAATGTCTTTTCAAAACTGAAAAAAATTGTAGCAAGGAGCTTCAGCATGCTTCTTGCTGCATTTAATAATGTCTTAGGGCATTTAGTTAAGTAGCTGCAGTAGCAGCCACAGCTGTCTGAATGAATGGATGTACCCCACTTGCACCTAATTGACAACTCATCTGTGGGGCAGATTGTACCCTAATAGCTTGCAGTTAGGGCAGCCACATACTTTGCTCCCACCATGTTGCTGCTTGGGCCTCTATCCTACTGCCTTTCAAGTATTCTAACATTCACCCCTTCGAGAGCGATGACATAATTTTCCCCTACAACTGAGGTTACGTGGACACTCAGGTTTGGCATTTGTCTTGTGAAGTAAAATCACTGCTGATTTCTTTCAGTCAGGATGAAAGTTTCGCTCTTCTCAGGACTGGTTAGCTACATTAGTTAGAGACATTAATAACGTTTCCACTAGTTCCATCAAGCCCATTGTTTTGTGCATTTTCAGTCTGAAGAAATCAAACAAGAGTACAAATTAATTTCATCAGGCTTATTGCCTAGTCTACTACTTGTTTACCTTCTTTAACTATTAAAATTAAACTCAGTTTGCAGCTCATCACATTAAGTCACTATCCTAATCTGCCAGACAGCACTAATCCTGAGTGCTTCACCTATTTGCTTCTTCATATTTTCCTTTTTTTTAGTTCTTTCAGGAGCATTTCTTCTCTCTTTTTTCAATTTATTTGTTAACCTGGAGGCCAAGTGTACTGTTTCAGTAGAATTTAGGATGTTAGGATGCGCATCTCGTAAAGTGATTAGTTAGGCACAAAGATTGTAAGTGCAGGTTGATAGAATGAAGCACATGAGAACAAGATGAAGCTCATTAACATCTCAGAATTTGAATTTTCTAGACTAAATGGCCAGAAAACCTTCATATTTTGGTTACTTCTTAAGGTCACTTTACCCTTTTACAATCTTCTTTGCCCTGTGGCCACTGGTTTTATTTATCTTTACAAGCCATATTTTTGTTGTACTGTCTTACTGGTTGCAAAATACACATTATGAAGAGAATAATAGTAAGGCAAAGGGTATGATGTTAGTCAAATGGTCGTAACCCACAAAAGTGCGAAGGAAATAGTTGTGGTAAACTATGATGAAAATAACTTTAGCGTTGATCTTGGGATGATATCTCACCTGGCTCACTACCAAGTCCTAATGTTTCTCAGCAATCCATTCCTGGACTCATTAATTCACCCCCCAAAAGTATTGACTATTTCATTTGGATGGCCATCATTTTGTTTTCCCTTTCCTTCTGATTGGAATTTGCTTCCCCATTTCTTACTGCTCAAGTTTATTTCTCTTTCCTTCCTATGTTTTTTTTTTATAATTTTAATTATGAAGGAAAAACATTTGTCTTCAGAACAAGCCAATCCTTGAAGGAGACTGGTACATCACTGAGCTCAGATGATGACAAGTGTCTCCCAGCTTGTCATATCCATATCTATTTTCCTAAGGTCTCTGTACCTTTGTAGTGTTTCCTTTGATTATCAGAGGATTTCTCTTCATGATTCAGTGTGTAGTAAGAAATCTAGCTTGGGAAGTGATAATCTGAATGCATTATTCAACAGACTGGCTGAACACATAACACCATTGCCTTTGATGCTAGAAAGATCAGAAAGTTCTAGGTTCTGTTCCCACACCAGGTGCTTGGACTTATGTTCTAGTAATAACACAAGACTGCAACATATACAGGGATGCTACACTCCTGAAATTCCATACTTTTGATGATACATTAAACTTAGTTCTCAACTTTCTGAGTTGCTGATATCTAAGGAGGATGAATAAGATCCCACAACATTTATTGAAAAAAAGTAAGGAAAGCTCTCCTCCCATGTCCTGGCCAAATTTTCATAGTCAGTATCAATGCTACCCCAGATCTCATCTGAAAATAGGCCAGTCCTAGTTGGATGAACCAGGTCAACAAAAATCAGTCTATCACTCAATCAGCCAATGAATGAATTAATTAATTTTCTTAATGTTGGTGATGCTGGCCTCAGCAAGAAAACCGATGCTAGTACAGTGACCTTGTCATGCTGTCAAATGATGCAGAGGATTTTTAAGAGTTAACATCAGAGATTCTGCTCTGGGCTGTTTAACTGATATTGCTATGTGACCGAGGTTTATAATCCATAAAAAATGGTACATATGAGAGATAATTTATCCTACTGTATCTTGAAGGCTTTTCATAGGTCAGCAATGATGAGGATACAGCAGCTTCTTAATGGTGACTATTGCACTGCTGTATTGGTCATAGGTGACTCCATTGTGAGACACATGGATGTTCTCCTTTCCAGGCTGGGTAAGGAATGAGTTACAGTTAGCTGCCTGTCAGGAGCCAGGATCCGTCAGGTCAATCAAGCACTAAAGTCACTCAATCACAAGTACCGGTATGACCCATACTCCATGTGGGGGTAAATGACTTGACTTGAGACATACCTCACTAGACTTTATGAAGACAGACATGGCTGTGCTCTCAGATTATGTGTTACAGGCAGGTATAAGTCTAGCCTTAAGCTGCATTCTACCTTCTCCAAGGATGATGCCACAATACAAACAAAAAATTATTGACTTTAACAATTGGCTTAACTTCTGGTGTCAGACCAAGGAGATCCAATATCTATCAGCTGGGAAAGACATGGTTGACAGTCCATGCTGCTATACCAGAGTTGGTCTGCACCTGTCTCCTTTAGGCTTTCGGATACTGGCAAAGGCATTAGCCACCCTTATTGTATATTTTTAGGCAGTGTCAAAATAACCAACCTCCCAACAGAACAAAATCATCTCCAGATAAACTCAAGGTACTGCTGCTTAATGCTAGGAGTCTAAACAAGAAACTGCACTCCCTGGAAGCACTACTCACTTTGGAAGATGCTGACGTCTGTGCAGTCACCAAGACATGGTTTGAAGACACGGAAAGCACCCTAGCAGTGCAGGACTGCAATACCTTCCATACATTCAGACCCAAACTGAGCATGAAAAAAAACAAAGGAGGAGGTGTATCCATCTTCATTAAGGATAAGTACACCTCAAGACTAGTCAAACAGTATGACTCTCTTCAGCTACTCCATATCCAATTAACTATAGGTAAAGCCCCCTACCACATCATAGCTAGCCATAAATCTCCCACCATGAAACAGAAAAAACATACCACATACCTGAACTTACTGGAGTCACTTGCCATATAGTCCAGCGCCTTACTCATGGGTAATTTTAAGTATACTACTGTTGACTGGGAAACATACTCAACTTCAACCATACTGGCTCAGAGGTTCTTGGACTTTGTCAAGGCAAATGCTCTGGAACAGCTAGTCAGCACACCCACAAGAGGCTCAAATGCCTGGATATACTACTCACTAACATAGGGAAGCATTGCACCCCCTGATGTGATGTTCTCCCTGATAAGATCGGACCATAAATCAGTCTCTTTCAATGTAACTATAAGACCAGATACCCCATCAGGCTCAAAAAGGCTTAAGAATTTTTCAAAGACAAATTACCTTCTACTAAGTGATGGTATAAGAAGTTTCAAAGCCCTCTTGAATGCAAATAACATGGAGTCCTATGCAGAGGTGTACATCAATGCTTTGTATAACCATTTAAGCAGCTGTATAAAATCAGCTTTACCTGACTGGATTAAAACCAGGTCTTGCAAAAAAAAAACAAGCCACCCTGTTTGGATAAACATGCTATACAAAAGAGAAAGAAACTAATTTCCATGAACAAGAGGGAACTGGCTCAGCAGAGGAAGAAATCCCTCTCTAGCTTAAACTAACAAATTGCAGAGCTTGTGAAGTCTTCCAAAGCTAATTACAAAGCAAAAATAGCCTCCCTAGCTAAGGATAATCACAAGGCATTCTTTAACTATGTCTTAAATCTAAAAAGGAATACCCAGCTATGCGCTAAACTGGTTGTAGATTGCACCACCAAAAATCAACCAGAGGTAATAGCCAACCTGCTAGCTGACAGAATTCGAGAAAACTTTACCCCCCTTTTGCCCTCCAGTCAACCCCTAAAGTATACCTGCCACCATTCCTCACCTATTATTTCAGGAGAGCAGGTCATCTTGGCACTCTACAAAGCCAAAAACACAGCATCAGTGGGACCAGACAACATCCCAGGTTGCCTTTTAACAACTTAAAATATGGCCTAGCAAACCCACTAGGATCCCTGTTTAACCACAGCCTGTGAACTGGCTATGTTCTGGTGGAATATAGGACAGAAACAGTAATCCATCTGCACAAAGGGGAACTATCAATGGACTCTGGGAATTAGATCCTCATAAGCTTGATTAGCTTCATCTGCAAGCCCATAAAAAAAATCATTATGGACCTTATTAACAAGGACATAGGTAATCTCCGAAATCTGGACCCAACCCAGCTTAGATTAATTAAAGGTGGATCATGTCTGTTAAACATAGCTGACTTCTTTGAGAAAGTCACCAAGGACTTGGATGAGGTAAAGACAGCGCATACCATATATCTTGACCTAGCCAAGGCATTTGACACAATCCCCCACTCAGGTATTTTAAAGAAACTCTCCCATTTGGGAATTAACCCAGACATTATCAAATGGGTAGCTAACTGGCTCACCGACAGGACACATCCTATAAAAGTGGGTGACTTCACCTCTAGCAAAAACAAAGTTCTGTGCTGGACTCCTTACTGTTTGGAATTTATTTCTGAGAAGTCCACGCAAACTTAGACAGCCTGTGGCTGACCAAGTTCACCGATGATTGCAAATTGGGAGAAATCACTGAGTCCCCAACAATGTTAATATACTGCAGACAGGGCTAACACAGATGAAGGATTGGTGCACAGATCCTTGAGAAGAGACATCTTCTACTGACTTTGAGTCTGTCCTTACACAAGTGGTGTACATGAGCATTTTCTACTCATCAAAAGAAATGTAACAATTGATGGCAACCATGATATACAACTGAATTTACTTTAGCTTACATGTGCCCTCTCATTAAAACATTAGGAAAGGGAAATCTGTAGTAGATTAACTATCTGTCTACGTAAATAAATGAAAGAATGAATGAAAATAAAAAAAATATTTCCACTTTTGGGTTTGGGGAACAGAATTACTTTCAAATCCTTTCCTTTCCATTAGCAACTGTCACTTATACATGAAACTGCAAGGATCACTCAGAGTAGTGACAGCTTTGACACCTGAGGGAAATGTGTGGAGTGAAGGGATGGTTAGTTCATCTTGGTCCACAAAAATATACTTTGAACAAAGGCCTGCAATTCAGCTTATTTTTAGTTGCAACTGTATAACTCTTTAGTATACTGTAAAACAAACTCTGAGAAACACACAATTGAGGGCCATTCAAGACATAAAATAAGCAGTTCTGTTACAGAAAATATATATGATGGCAGTGACTGACACTAATCCTGTTATATGTCAATGGGATGGGAATATGCCACTACTTCTTTATGTCTAGTATGACTTATATAAAGCAGACTTGAAATGGATTATGGACAAGAGAAAGCATGAAGAAAAATAAGATCATGTTGATATGTCAAGTTCCATTGGCAGCCATTTTGTAAAAAAACATATTAAAATTCTATAAGAAGCAGTTAGAGTGATTTTGATGTACTAAAATAGCTCAGAAAACAACGATGGAGTGACAAAATAGATTTTTTTTAGTTTGAAGGTGGAGTTTCCCTTTAAGAATTGATAGACAGCTTTTAGTTTTGGACAGCTGCATTTAAATATGAATGTTTCCAAGGCAAGGTTGTGAGGGGTTGTAGAAGCATCCAATCAAATGGTAAAAAGGTTACACAGACAAGCCATTAATTTGCATATCTCCCATGGACCTCCACTACAGAAGGTTTAAGGTATTACACAGTGAAGACCCAAGCTTGACTTTCTTGCAGTTTTTAATGAATTGGTTGTAGAAACAGGTGTTTACATTTCAACGGTTTAGAGATCCCTTTTTAAAGTTGTTCTAGAACTAAAATATTTACCAAAAGGCATTTAAATAATAGATAAGTGTTTCATACTTTATTCCTATCAATGCTGGCAGTTAATACTTTCACATTTCTTAAATCTTTTGAAATGTCATTGTTGATCTAAGTTTTGAGAATATATCTGTAAAGTTTCAATGCCAGTCCTTTGTTGCCTGGCTTAAAGCAGTCAGTTGGAGTGTATTCTGGTCACTCAGTGATGTTGCTTTTGATCTACTGATAGCGCATCTGTATAAGATTCAGTATATATTGTGCTGAGGGATAGATATAACTGTTAGATTTCAGACATGTGCCAGGGTTCCTCCCCCATAACCTAAATGCCTTAATTTCTTATTAGCAGTGTCAAGCCATTCTAAGGCCAAAGAGAATAGAACTAAGTATGGACCATAATGCCTTACTATCTGTTTGTACAACATATTTGTCAACATATAGCTGAATCTCTTTCTTCATGTCTTTCCATTCAATTTTTGTAGTATAGCTAGTAGAATCACCACATTCTGAGTGCTAGTGTAAGTCTTCAACTCCTTACATTATCACTCAGTATCCTCCTCAGCTAATGTGCAGTAAAGAAACTTGCTTGGAAACATGCAAAGCTCTTTAACATTTGCAACACAAAAGTAGCATGGGTGGAATTCGTATGCCTTCTTGTGTTTATGTAAGTTTCCTTTGGGCATTTTCCACAATAATGTCTAAACTACTTGGCTGGAACTCCAAGCTGACAATAAATATAGCATTTATACTTATAACTTGTTCTTATTTAAAGCAGGCCTGAAAAGATCATTCCAAGTGACCAGTTAACAAATAGCTAAATTCACTGTGCTGATTTTGTCATGCGTTGGTATTTCATAATGAGGTAGATTTTTATGTCTGATCATTTTATGGAGCAGGAACACTATGAGACTAAAAAGGGAAGGAACGGTGGTTGTCAAGATGAGGGTAATAAATCCAAAAGGTTGCATTTATTAGTTTTGTGGTAGATAGAGATTTGTGCAGCATACAATTGTGGGATTGTCAGCATAAAGTTATAGTGACCTTCCAAGTGAAACAGACTAAAGGTGGTTTGTAATACAAGAAGCAAATGTACAGGCACAGTTTTTTTTATAGATAAGTTATGTTCATACTTAGATATGTAGTGTAATTTAGGCAAAATAAAAAAAAGTGTTTTAGCCAGAATTATATAATTGTCCATAACACTGAGAAAGGAGAATATTACAGAGGCAAAGAGCAGACAAAGGTAGCAAGTTGTTTATTATGGATGCCACTGGTAAGTGAGCTAAAAAAGTAGCATAGAGCACACTTACATAGGACAACTGGAAAGCAGAGATCATGTTAGAATTACATTTCTTTATTTCTGGATCCTAAAATGTATCTGATATTCCTCTGTAAGCCTCTGTGGGCATATTTAATTAAACAGACAAATCCCAGTAACAAAGCAATCACCTCTTAGATTATAGCTTGTGCAGGTCAACTCAGCAGTTTTAGTGAACTTTGCAGTTATAGCTGGCAGCAGAAATGAACATTGTTAAATGGATGTACTGTCCTGAACACAAACAGATAACATTTAATGAGAACAACTTAATAAATCTCATAACTCTTAGCAGTGATCATAAAATCTTAGGGACTATTGTTTTTACTCATAGTCTTTAGGACATTTTTTTCATTGATTTTTTTTATTTATGTTTTATTTGCCAAGTTTGCCCTGTGAATTCAGGCCCATTTTCAGGAGGGACCTGGAGCAAAGAACTTCAAACATTGTACAAAATGTTATCTAGAAATATGACATCTAGAAAAAAACAGTGATATGCTTTCACAGTTATATCACAGTATAATACATATTATATTAATTCTAAATTATTTAATCAATCATAAATAACCAGGCTACAAACCTCACCAGACACAACGTGTGAACCTAAGCATTGTTACTTTAGTAATAGTAGTACCTATATGAGTGAATGACAGGAAAAATAGGCAGGAAAATGTTATATAAATGTAATGTCTTGTGCAATGAGTTTAATCTATTAGGAGGTGTAAAGCCAGGCCTAGTGGCAATTGAAATTAAGACTTTGTAAAGTGAAAAGCAGGCAATGGGTTGTAAAAGGGGACAGAAATCTGTTTAGCAGTCAAATAGAAGATTTAAAAATCAAGGAATTAAAACACAAGACATATTTGCTGTGATTCACTCGATACAGTGTGTTGGTATTAGTACAGTCTGTCCGTCCTGAAATTGTACAAACATAACATGACAAATAGAGGCAATCAACCAGACACTACTGAATTAAACAGTGAGAGACAGAGGCCATTGCTAAACTAATGTCTTTCAGCTTTTTGTGGTTAGGGGTTGCCACAGCAGAACTCCAGTCTGCTAATGATTGGCAGTGGATTTTTATGGTGCCAAGGTGCCAGCCTGACACCCAACCTTCAAAGAGGGCATCACCCATTCACACACACACACCTACCTGCATGTCTTTAAATGTCACTTGACCATGGGGAGGACATGCAGACTCCACACAGAAGGTGCTCCAGCTGAGAACTGAACCAGAGAACATCTTGCAGTGAGGTGACAACACTAACCACTGCACCACCACGGACAGGGGTCATTACTAGTGTTTATATAGCTGCACACTGTTGTTGGCCTCGTTGATTAAAATAGTATTGTTTTAAGTAGCTCTAGAATCTGGTTAATGGCAGAAAAAGCAAAAAGGATTTAATTACAATATCACAGCCAGTGTGTCAACTAAAATTAAGGTCAGATCAGTCATTTTTCATGTCAGTGTGCAACTCCCCTCACCTTTTTTTTTTGCCATTTAATAACTTTGCAAATACAATCAGATACACTTACAAAGGTGCTTAATATTTTATTAGATCGGGTCAATATTGTAATACTGTACAATGCAATGACATGAGAGCTTTCCTAAATGCCTTCAAGTTAAACAGTTAATAGAAGGCATGAGGGAGCATATTGTGCATACTAATTCATTCTTTTTTTGTTGTTAATAATCATATATAATTGCTATGTTATCCCTTTATATTTTTTTCCTGGCATGTACATTTCTCTTCTCTTATCCAGGCTGAGACTGAAATGGGTCACTTGTGATCAGTACTCCACCCTGATTAACAAATGCAAATTAAATAAAAATAAATAAATAAAACAATCTGAGAGAGAGAGGGAGAGAGAAAGTTAAAGATCAGTATGGCCTGTGCAGTTGTTTTGAGACACTGCTCATTATGATCAACTCCTCAGGCAGGTCAGAGTGTTCCTTGCTGAAAGGCATAACGTAGGTGAAGAGACCACTGTTTGTGATGGAAGAGTGCCTCAATTATGCTCCCAGGAGAGGAATGATTTAGCAATACAATCTCTCCTTTTACGATAAAGATTCCAGTGTGCTCTCCAGCACGTCTCATCCAGGATTCAGTTGGAATAGTCCTTTTGTCTGAATTTTGACAAAAGAAACTGCTTAGAGACTGCATTACAAAATATGAATTATTTGATATGAAGGACAAATCTGAGTGAATTGCCACTTAAGAGTGCTGGTTAACTGGGTGACAAGTAACAACTTTAGCCCTTTGTTGTGCCCATTTCAAAGATTAGATGCAAAAACAGCAGAAAAAGTGCATAGAAAGTGCAGGTCATCTGGTCCACAGGGACTGTGTTAGAGAAAAACTACATTACTGCTGTGCTAAAATATACATTGGAATGTGTGTTTGTGTGTGTGTGTGTGTGTGTGTGTGTGTGTGTGTGTGTGTGTGTGTGTGTGTGTGTGTGTGTGTGTGTGTGTATGTGTGTATACACAATGCACAAACAGGTTTCAGTAATAAGAAAGCCTCTCACAATCAAATTTTAGTCATGTAACACAACAAAATATTTGCTGAGCTTTGCAATTATATTTGGCAGGCGAAAGATACTGCACTTACTTACTGTCCTGAAAATAAGCTTATGATACTTTCTAACAACAACTTTTGTAAACCTTAGCAAGTATTATGAGAATCTTAATGACTAATATTTTTGAACGTGGTGTGATATCTGTGACAATACTTATCCTCATTAGGAAGTATGGTTCATTTTAGTAATAGCTGGAACTTTTTAAATGAATTTAGTTAAATGTACAAAGATCCTGGAAATTTATGAAATTAGGTCACCATTCAGAGAAGATTCAGTATAAATAACAGCTCAGTGAGTTTATGTAACAGCTGACATGTTTTTTAAGGGGTACAGTTGTCTGAGAGAAAAGGTCAAATCTTGGAAGACGTGATCCACTACAAGCATGGGCCAGTTCATCATTGGGGGTGGGGGCTTGGAGGTTGTTATACAGGTAGAAGCTGCACCCTATCATCTAGTCACAGAAGAGGCGCTTCTTCCAAGCACCAGCAAAAATAAAATAATAAATCTGTGATCATTACTCACTAGAATATCATATACTCAGATCTACAGTTCTTCTGGGAAATGTCAGCATTCATGTAAGAAATATTCAAATATTTGTAGGGGGGGGGCTTGACTGGGAGGAATGTCTTACCTGATCTGAGCCTGAGAGGGAATTGTTTCTGAGTGGCTGTTTTAGTCATGGATTGTCCATAACAGACACTATGTCTGAATTCAAAGATTATCACAAATGCTCTTGGTTCCGGAGAACATTGACCCATAGGTAAATGATAAACATTGTAGCAATGCCATGAGACCTAAGATCATATATTCTGGTGGTCACTTCACCAAGAGAGGTGCTACGCAGTCAACTGATCACCATTTCATGGTTAGGAGGGTCAACTGGCTTGGCGTGTGGGAGGAGTTCAACTCCCACTGTGAAAAGGTTTTCTCCTATATACCTGGGGATATCAGGCACCAAGAGTTTGAATGAAGATTGTTCAAGATTTTGGTAGCTGGGTCATTAGAAAGTAGCTGCAGCTGAAACTTGTCTAGTGCTTGACATGGCAGTAACCATAACACTTTTTATCTTGATCCCTGTGAAAGAATTGATGAGACTGGAATAAATGTCTTTATCTGTTAATCACCCAAACTCATGCTGAAAAGGTACTAGTCTCTCCTTTATGGGCCAAATCTTTTTGCACTTTTCAGAATAAATTCTGCACACACTATAGTTTAGTTTTGAATGCGTTATTAGATGTTAACAATATCCAAATACTGTCTCCAATAACAGTGATGATAAACAATAACAGTCTGTAGACATTTTGGAATGCTGGATAACAGTAACAATGCTGATAAATATCCAAAGTTTCTGCATGTATATTCTGATTCTCCTGAAGAATATAAACTGAAAGTGTATGTACTGCAAAGACCTTTTGCATATCAGTCCAAAAGCTAACTTAACTTATTGTGTCTGAAGTATTTCCTAATAATAATACCAAAATCCTCAAATGTTTTACACACCTCTTTAGCCTTGGATTCCAAACCTTGTCTTGCATGTGCCTCACAGTCTACTCTTTTGTCTAGCATTCCATTACAACTACACATATCTTTCCATTGAGAAAGAACATTCTGTAGCTCTCCCTGAGAACTGTTATTTCTGCACATCTCATGCTTAGCCAGTAAGAGTGTCTTTTCCTTTCTACTGAACTTTCTTTCCATGATACTGAATGCATACATGTAAACACAAGCCTGACTATATATTTTCAGGCCTATTATTCTACATTAATGTACAATAGTGAACTCACTAAGAATACAGTGAAAACCCTCAGTCTAATAGCTCCCCCTGAGGTCGCTGATAAAAGTTTTACAGGGAGCTTCTTTTGTAGTTACCTCATATCTGTATTACTAACAACTGTAATATAATTTGAATATATGGACTTTATGCTACCTCACTCATAATCTGTAGTTGTGTCCTGATAGTAATGTCCTTTATGGTATCAAATGTACTATTAGCTCCAAATACCTTTAACAGCTCAATATGCAGGAAATATACCTGCTCCAGTTTCTGTATTTCAGATGTATACCTTTGCTTACTCTATCAGTGCCCTTTTAATTTTCTGTCTAATGTACAATAATTATGTAAAGTGAACTGCAATCTGTAAATTAACAAATTAAGCCTGCCCTGTTATGCCTTGAATAACTATTACTACCTACTCTTTAGATAAATTATAAGGCTGTCACAAATAATTCTGTCACTTTACCTTTAAACTAATAACCCAATAATGTGGTGTGAAGTATTTGCATGTTATAACTGAGTATGAATGTTACATTCTTAAACTGACTGAAATGTATTATACTGAACTCATAACTGAGGATGAATGGCATATTCTGAAACTTGACTGTAATTTACATAATGCTGTTAGACATGTATAACTGAGTATTAATGTATTCTGAAATTTGACTGAAATGTACTCTACTGAACACGCATAACTCAATATGAATGTCACATTCTGAATATTTACTGAAATTTACATAAGTGATACATATTTATGTTGAACATCTAAAATAGCTGTGTATATTCTGGAAACTTACTAAACTAATAATAAAAGCATAACTGAAATCTGGTAAATGTCATGTTCTGGAAACTAAACTATTAGTACCTTTTGCCTGTCAGTATTGTCTGAACATAGATAAAAACATAAACTGAAAACTAGTACTATTATACAACTGTCTAAAAACATGAGAACATTTACATACTTGCTTTAACTCTAATTTACATAAATACACATCTGTTGTACACAGATTTTCTGTAGATAGTTGACTTGTGCACCACAGCTCTTAACAAATTTAGGCCTGACTCTGCATTGTCCCAGTCACTGCTGAGGTACTGGAAGCTGTTTTAATGTCAATGTGTCCTTTTCTGTGTCCTTATTTTCTAAGGCCTCTCAAACCTCCCCTTTTCCATCTCTTGTGCAAGGCTGGGTGACCGATATTTTTGACTGTATTTAAAATCAATCTGGAAATTATTTCTGCAAAGCACAAAAAACAGTATCATGTACTTAAAATAACATTTTAAGCTTTAACAATTATAAACTGATAGCATTGCTTGTTGCCCTGACTTAATTTACATTTTTATGCATGAAATAAATATATGCTGCTAATAAATTCTTGCAAGTCTGTAAGCA
The DNA here is from genome assembly GCF_019279795.1 of Protopterus annectens. Taxonomy (NCBI): domain Eukaryota; kingdom Metazoa; phylum Chordata; order Ceratodontiformes; family Protopteridae; genus Protopterus; species Protopterus annectens. The sequence continues at coordinate 422,364,036 of NC_056725.1, forward strand.
AACTGATAATGTACTACAGTGAACTAAACCAATCTTACTAATAAATACATGCTGCCCTGACTTTATTTACATTTTTCTGAATGAAGTAAACATATATTCTTATAAATCCGTAAACAAACTGATAATGTACTATAGTTAAACTAATGTTACTAATAAATACATTCTTGCAAGTCTGTAACTGAACTGATAATGTACTACAGTGAAATGGAAAGGTTATACATTTATTATTAAATCAAATGGAAACCTCAGTGGCATTGTTTTTTCCTGTCATTACCTCAAATGAAAGTAAATTAGTAATTTAACACTGTATTAATATTTATACTGTTCTCTTTGTAAATCCCCACCCACTGTCTTAACATAGCCATTCATTTAGCGGAAGTCATTTAATTTTTTTCAGTACTACTGAATGCTGCAAGGATTTATCATTACTGTCTACAATTTTATTGGATAAATAGTAAGAACTGTAACTGCATAAACTGTCACTTACACTATTAAATTGATCTTTACAATATTGTTTTATGCCAAAGAGTACTGTCTTTAATTTCGCTCACTGAGCTGGCCTGTAATCTGATCTGGTGTGCTTGATAAACTGCAATTTATGCATGAAATATATATAGTCTTGAATTCTTTACATAGACACTTTTATTGCTAGCAATGAACTGATCTGATTTTAGAAGTTTACTTGTCTGTCCTTTATACAAGTATGTGAAATTTCTTCATATAGTATACACATTTATTACTAGAGTTGAACTGAAATAATTCTGAAACTTTACTTGTGCCTTTAATGACACATAATTTTATGATGCACTCTTTTCTTGCATGGGATCTGAACTTTTGACTGTACTGTCACTTCTAAAATGTAGCATTGACTTTAACTTTTACATTCTGTAAATTAACAAAACATCATTTAATATCTGTGAATGCTTTTTTGCTTTTTTTGTTTCTGTCTGTATCAAGATATTATTTATGCATTACAACACTTTACTACCATAATACAAAGGTCTTAATTTCTGCTAAGCAAAACAATAACACAAAAAATTAATTTGCCAAATATGTAACTGTAAACCCTTTCTGTGAATTAACTTAACTGTCATTTCTGGTATACCCTACACAACATAAATGCATACCGTTACCTTTTTTTCTCACTGGCCCCTCCCATTAATTCTTTCTGAGCACTTAACCATGTTAGCTGAACTGGAATTTATTTTATCTTTAACTCATAAATCTGCATGTTCCTGTCAAAACCAATTCTTCAAATTCTATACATTTGCACCATCTACTGCATGTAAAATTTTTACAAGTGTCATATTTGCACACTGTTGCACATTCTGTAGCATTTTTATTTTTCAATAAAATCTTGTTACTGAAGTGTAAAACAGCATTTAACTCTGATGACATATCCATACATAGTACAGAGCTGTTACACTTTGAACTGATAGCTGCTCTAATCTTTGAGCCTTTAAATCATGACAAAACTGCATTTGTGTCCTCTAATCAAGGTCTTCTTGTAACTGAAGTTGATTTGTCTGTATTAATCAGTACATTATTCCATAATTTTTCTGTAAACAATAAAATATTGTCATTTCTTTCAACCTTAAACAATGGCAGATAAATAATCTGGGTTTGTGCTGGACTACTACACCCTTTATAGGTAATCTCAAAATCCTTTTTTATAGAACTAGCAACAACACTGACTTGTGCTATGGTATGTGTTTCTTCTTTACTTTGCCCTGAAACACTAATAATAAAATTGACCTGAGGTAAGGTATGCATTTCTTCTTTACTTTGCTGTGAAATCTGTATATCATTTATGCTGGTGTTTACTTTATCAGACTGATCAAAATCTGCACTCTGATCCCTCTTATCCCCCCTCAGTGCAATATTTGCATTGGCTTCTGAAAGCAATAAACTAAAACTTATGAAATTCTGAACATCTGTATTTGAAATAATGTTAACTTTAGACATTGCGAATGTCTGCTTTATGTTGGGTTGGGAATCTGGATGCTACATACATTGACTGTGTTTACATCTATATTTGCAATACTGCTACTTAACTCTGTACTTTGAATTACATGTAAACTATAATTTATTACATTCTGAACATTTGAATTTGAAATTGTATTATGACTTAACTCTGTATCTTGAATTACCTGTAGCATTTCCACTGATGTCTGAAGACTGTAAACAAGAATTACTTGCAGACGCTGACTCATTTTGTGAATCATGAGATAGTGTGTCTGTTGCAGTGTACTTCTGTGATTTAACTCTTTTGTGTCTGGAGAGATGTAACATTCCTGAGCTAATAACCTTTAAATTGAAATGTACATTTCTGGAACACAGTTTTTTAGACTGCTTTACCTATTTTTTAATTTTAAACCAAACATTTACTGGTGTCTTTACTGTAGACGTAATGTTTCAATATTATAAAATGTACCATAGATGTATTTAAACTTTTTTGATAATTACTGTCTGGATCAGCTAAGCTAAAAAGTACATAAGTTCTTATGTAACTCCGTGATTAATGTTTTCTGTCTGCAGCTTTTTAAACTTTTTCTTGCTTCTTGGCTGTGTGATGTCACACTGGAAAATTGAAAGTTTGTGGAGACGGTGAAGTATGTTGTTGTTAACTGGATAATGTCTTTTATATTCTGAAGGAACACTGCTAAAGTCTGAATATTTTCCGAAGTACTGTTGGTCTGTTGAAGGTCTTTGAGGCTTTTCCTAAAGTAATGTTTTGAATAAACACTGGTGCTCTGCAACCTGTCTAACAGCTGTGATTACTATATGTCATCTGCTCGGGCTGTTTTCTGTATGACGTTTACCTCTGGAATATCAGTGGTGACTTACCGAAAAGTCTGCTCTGTAAGGAGTAACTGTAGCGTTGTTAGTAATGGCCTTATTCTGTATGGAGATCACAGTCTCCCTTCTAGAAAAACATGGGTGTGCTGCTGAAAAGTCTGGCTGACTCATCACTGAAAGAATTGATAAGACTGTGACATACTGGAATTGACTGGAAATAACTGAAATGAGACTAGAATGAATGTCTTTATTTGTTAATTACCCAAACTTGTACTGAACAGGTGCCAGTCTCACCTTTATGGGCCAAGTCTTTTCATTCTTTTCAGAATAACTTCTGCACACACTGTAGTTCAGTTAAAATGTTTTATTAAATGTTAATAATATCTGAATACTGTCTCCAGTAACAGTACTGATAAAGAATAACAGTCTGTAGAAATTCTGGGGCACTGAATAACAGTAACAGTGCTGATAAATATCAAAAGTTTCAGCATGTATATTCTGATTCTCCTGAATAATATAAACTAAAAGTGTATGTACTGCAAGGACCTTTTGCATATCAGTCAAAAAGCTAACTTAACTGACTGTGTTTGGAGTATTTCCTAATAATACCAAAATCCTGTAATGTTTTACACACCTCTTAAGCCTTGGTTTCCAAGCCTTGTCTTGCATGTGCCTCATAGTCTATTCTTTATCTAGCATTCCATTGCAAGTACACATATCTTTCCCTTGAGAAAGTAACATTCTGTAGCTCTCCCTGAGAACTGTTATTTCTGCACATCTCGTGCTTAGCCAGCAACATTATCTTTTCATTTCTACAGAACTGTCTTTCCCTGAAATTAAATGCATACATGAAAACACAAGTCTGACTGTATATTTTCAGGTCTATTATTCTACCTTAATGTACTATACTGAACTCACTAAGAATACAGTGAAAACTCTTGGTCTAACACTCTGCATATAGTTGTATAGTTATGGATATTTGGTATACCTCCATCTCATCTTTCAGTTAGTCTCAGATGATATAACCTGTGTTATTAAATGGGTAATCAGTAAAACATTTACTAACTTGCCTGAGGTTCTTGCAAACCTAGAGCTAGTTACATCAGTTTTGGATGTAGATGGGTGAAGCTCCCCTATAAAAGGGTGAAGGAATGAGGGCCTGCAGCCCATTTCAGAAAATATTCACTGATCACCCACTCAGTGAAATGTGTTTAGTTATGTGAGACGTATTGAAGTAGAAGTATAGCTGTGGTGGGGCAAAGGGAGCTGCTGTCTTTGGAGCAAGATGTTGGGTTGCATGATTGGCAGATGCAGATGGGGCAATATTGCAGTCATAAGTGCATGCCAATACTATATTTGTGGTTACAGCATGAAACACTGAAGTACTTTGTGTGAGATAGACTAACTGTAGTAAGCTGTTTTGTATCAAGCAGTTTGCTATTTTTTCTTTTTTGTCCTCAGATTAGAATTGAGAGGGTGCCAGACAAGGCAGGTATAGATTTGCACTGAAGAGTGAAACAAAAAAGAATACTTGCGCCCATGCCTCGGCAGCTGACTGTACAACACTGCACCCAATATTATTTATACTAGTACCCAGCTATATAGTGTGCTTTGGCTATAGATGTGATATTATTTATTTATTTGTTTGTTTATTTATTTATCAACAGTTGATTACTAGGGAATTCTGACTGGGTACGAACCCATTTTCAGGGAGGCCCATGGAGAAAAGCTCCAAAGTATCACAAAACATTTTAAAAACAATAATTTTACAGTCTTTAAAAATAAATTAATATAAATATAGTTTAAATAATTATATCAAATCAGACATAATATGAAAACAATGGTTAAGAAGAGACACAAGTTATATAACAATGATTTAATAGTTAGAGAAGTTTTAACCAGTTTATAGAGAAATTAAAAGTATACTAGTATAATACAAACAGGAATTGCAATAATAAGTAAGAGAAAAGCAGACTTATGATATATTTAGAGAGAAAGTTGGGGAGAGAAATTGGCAGCAGCAAGGAAATGAATGAAAAAGGGAGAGTTAAGGAGATTTAAAGTATGAATAGGTATTTGTTCACATTTAGGGGTATAGTTTATCTTGGTGTTGAGCAAGAACAGAGACAGCTTTTGGCTAAGAAGTCTTTCAAAATGGTTTTGAAGGATGGGAGGGAGAACACTGACCTGATAAACACAGGTAAGGAGTTCCAGGCCTTAGCAACCTGGTATGAGTATAGACAATACCCAGCAAACTGGATAGGTTTGTAGACAGACAGGAGTTTTGGTCAGTGAATCATAATGACCGACTGGGAACATAGTTGTATAAAATGTTATTTAGTGCCGGATAAGCAGATGGATTCTTGATAATTTTATAAGTGGTAAGAAGCCATGTATATGTTAGTTGATTGGGTAGTTCTAACCAATTTAGTCTTTTTAGTGCTGTACAGTGGTGGCTTCTGAAGGGGGTATTTGCTGCAGATTTTTGTGATGCCTGAAGTTTAGTAAGGATGGGAGCACCATAGAGAAGTGTAGGGAGGAGTTAAGTTGTGGCAAATGTAGCTTTAGTTGTGTCTGTGAGTTTTTGATGAGTTTTTATGCAATTTTGTATATGCAGGTCGAATTAAAATTATCATCCACTATCATCCCTAATAATTAGCTATGAGAAGTGACTTTAATAGCTGTATTAAGACAGAAACAAAACTTAAATTTTTTTTTTTTCATAGGAGAGGGATTTGGGGAAAAAGTAGTAGGTTTTTTTTTTTTTTGGGTCAAGCATGAGTTGTGAGTTACAAAGTCATGTTTCAGTTGCTTCTTGATTCATTTTTTAGAGGTTTGCCACATTGCCAGATTTGTAAATGGCTGTTGATTCATCTAAGTACTACATTAGGGAGGCTTGTTGTGTGGATGTGTTGAGGTTGTTGGTGAGAATGTTAAAGAGAAAGGGAATAAGGATAGAGCCTTGTGGTACACCAGTGGTGACTGGGGGGGGGGCATGGAGAGAGGGTGGAGTGTCATTTTACTGTTTGATACCTATTGAACAGGTAGCTTTTGAAACATAGAAGGCTGGGCTGAGACAGACCTAATGAGAACATTTGAAGTAGAAGTTTGCTGTGACAAACTGTGTCAAAGGCTTTAGACAAGTCCAGAAATAGGGGAGAGGAGGAAACTAGCTTACCACTATCTCTCACTTTATTAACCTATCTATATAGGTTAGAAGTGCAGAGTTAGTACTATGGGAAGGATGGAAGCTATGCGGTATAGGGGATAGGAGTTCTTCCTGCAGGAGATAGTTTAACAATTGTTTTTTTAAAACATTTTTAAGCATTTTGGAGAGAGGGAGGATTGCTGTAGATTTAAAGTTAGCAATATTGAATTTCCTCCTTTGTGCAGAGAGATAATGTGACTTTTTTTTCCAGAGAAAGGGAATATGGGATTCCTGAACAGACCTATTTATAATATTTGAGACAGGGTAGGCAATGCTATCAGCTGCTAATTTAATGCATTCGCTTGGGAAGTCATCAGCTGAATTAGAGCATAGTTTTAGTTTGTTTAAGAGTAGTTTTATATAGAATGTGGGCTCATAGCCAGGATGCAAGATTTCTTCAATGGTTGCCTAGGATTTTTAGGGTTGTGTTTACTATTATTTTGAAAGTTATTATAGCATAGTTTTTGCCTTCATTATTTTTTTTTTTAGTATGATTCCAAAGCATTCTAAAGTTGTCAAGATATTGTGGTGCTTTATATTTTTGTCATTCTTTCCATGTTTTTTCTCTGTGCTGCATTGGCATTCTACTGTTTTTTGGATAGCCAAATTGCATCATTTGTTTTTTAGTCTCTTTCTTCTAAGAGTCGTAAGGCTAACTAGGATATTCAGGAAAGTTGTACTGAATTAATTTACACAATCATCTAAAGAGAGGATTTTTAGGAAGTTCCAGTTAAAAGATAATAGGTTAGTAATGAACATTTTTGGGTTAAGCTTGAAAAGGCTGTGTGTTGTTTTATAAACATGCTAAGTGGATGGATGAGATGTCTGGTTGTATAGATTGGGAGATGATCACAGAGACAGTCTAAACTTGTACTTGAAGTGGTGTATTTGCTAGGGTTTGATATTAGGATCCAGTCCAATATAGAATTTAACATCTTGCTATTAATAAGTTGTGTGTAATCAAATTAGTTCATGGTAGATGGAGGAGAATTTGAGTTTATGTCCAACCAATTGACATTCACATCACATAGTAACATTATTTCTTCTGGAATCGTTATGGACATCCAATGTAGGATATCTTCCAGTATAGCTGTATTGTTGCCAGGAGAGATGTAAAGATGTACATATTTGTTTATAATTGTTTAATTTCAGGAAAGTAATAAGAAGCTCTGTTGAACTGAATTTTGGTATTGCTTTGTTGTAAACAGAAATGTGGTAGATGGGAAATATTATAGCAATACCTCAACTGTTCCTCTTTATCTCTTTATATGGCCATTATTAGGCCAGTTTAGTTTAAAGACATACATGTAGGTGCGAGCGTGAATGGGTGTGCCTTCTTTAAAGGTTGGGCATCAGGCTGACACCTCGGCACCATAAAAATCCACTGCCAATCACCAGCAGACTGGAGTTCCACTGTGGTGACCCCTAACCAGGAAAAGCCTAAAGACAATAGTTTTAGTTATGTACTGTATCAGCCCTCTATTATTCTGTGTGATGATTATACTGTTTTACACTTTCTCATTCATTACTGTGTATACTTATTTTTTTATTATTTACTTCAGTTGCTTTCCAAATATCTTTTTTGTACATTAATCCAGCAGAAACAACATTTGCAGAAGTTTTGTCCCTTAGCACCCCATATAACTGTGCTGTGTCCAGCACAGGGCACTCTATCAACAAATCAAATAAATAAATAAATACAATAATGCATGCAAAAATAAATATACCTCCAGCATTCTCAAACCTTCATTCAGTGTAGTATACCAAGTGGAAACAAGCATATAATAAAACCGTAAAATTTGCCTCGGGACTCATCACTGAGTCTCACTTAAAGTATTACAATGCCTGTGACTACAGTGCAACCAAGTATCTAAGAATGACACAGTCTATGTGTTAAAAACATCTAGCCATTGAAATGTTATTTATGTGGTCTACTATGATAACTCACACCTTATCAAACCTCCATTCTCTCACAGTTGCTTGGATGACTCCATGTTCTCCTTTGTTATAGGTAGGTTATGGATCAATGTGTCACTCACTGTTCAGCACACCACTTCCATGCATGCTTTTTGGAAAACATTTATTCTCATGTCAACTGCTGCCACACTGCATGAATGTGATGGAGAGGTGATTTATAAAGGAATATACAGAATAGTAGAAAGTAAGGTAGGAGGTGAGTAGTTTGGATTCAAGTATCATGATGCAATACAAACAACTCAATGTTTTTAGTGAGATATATAGTGGAGAAGAAGATGGAGATGAAGAAAATGTCTAACTGGGCATTCCTAGACATGGCAAAAACAAATGAGAAGGTGTTAAAAAAGGTGAGTTAGAAAGTTGCATAGCTGTTTGAAGTCCTGGAAATGTTGGCAGAAATAGTGCCGGCTATGTAAGAAAATCTGATGGCACAAGTTTGAACAGTGATCAAACTCATAAAATGGTTTCCCTAGGAAGTATGTCTGCATCATGATTCAGTTCTGAGACCACTCCCATTCTTACTGGTGATGGACTATGTCAATTAACAGGTCAGAGAGGACAGAGCAATAAAGTTGTAATCAAATTATGAGGTATTACATTTAGATTCTGAACAGGAACACCAGCAGATGACAGGGGAATGGAATGCAAAAGTGAAGGCACTGTATGAAACAGAACAGACAAGACAGTGTTCAGGGGAGCAAATGGGGAAATCAGGAAAAGCTGAAAATTGAGACAGAAAGGAAAATAGTGGAACTTGCTAACAGCTTCAAATATGTGGAGTGGGTAGTTGAAGCAAAGGGAAACCCGAAAAAGAAGGTCAACGCTGGATTCAAAGGTACGGCAACTGGCTGCCAGAAAGTGTCAGGGATAATGGGTGACAAAGGAAGGCCAAAGAAGCTGAAAAGTGAGTTTGTTCAAATCAATGGTGTGATTAGTGATGTTATATTGCACAGAAACATGGAAGTAAAGGCAGAGCAGTTGAGAAGACTTGATGTGATTCAGATTAAGTGTGTGAGACAGATAGTGGGATGTACAATGCGGGGAAGATGAAGAAATTAGGACATCAGAGCAGAAGCCAAAGTAGCTCCAATTACAGAAGTCAAGAAAAACAGATTATGGTAGCTCAGTTATATATGCAGGAATGTAGACAGTGATTTAGTAAAGCAGATTTTCAAGAGACAGGAAGAAGGGAAGAAAAAATAAGGATGTCCAGCCAAGAGCTGGATTGATTGTAATAGAGAAGATCTGTGACAATCAAGCATGATTGTCGAAGAAGGTAGGAGAGTGCCATTAAATTGAGAAAGATGGCAACAGCTGACATGACACCCTGACCCCACGTAGAAAAATGGGAAAAGGGGGTTGATGATTGATAATGATATCAGTGCTCATCTGCAGGCAAGTTGGGGTTGTAATTGTGTCCACAGCATTACTTGAATTCTCCATGTTCAGTATTCCTACCACTTCTATCTATCAGCCTCTGTATGTCAAATAACAGTT
>NC_056725.1:422378516-422416016 GCF_019279795.1 Protopterus annectens
CACCAGATAGCAATAGCGTAATGGTAGAGCGTTCACACAAAGAAGAGGCATTCACAGTTCGAGTCCCACCACCCCCCTTCATATTTATTTTTTAAATCAGTATATGAAATAATACCTGGCAAATATGTTTAAACATTACTAAAAAGCAGTGAAATGGCCAATGTATCAGTGAACACAATAAATATTTTAAAGGATCCTGATATAAAATTGTCTGCAGTTAAGCAGTGCTTCACCCAGTGCAATAGAGTTGCCCGTAGTTTAATAGCGCTTTACCTAGCGCAATACAGGTGCCCACAGTTTAATAGCGCTTTACCTAGCACAATAGAGTTGCCCATAGTTCAATGGCACTTTACCCAGCGCAATGTGTTTCCACGGACGTGTGCACCGCGCCAACCAGGGCACAGTAGGGCACCGAGGAGCAACATAGAGCAAAGTTGCTTAAATGCAGCCACACCCCCTAGCCTGTCTGGATAGTATGAAAATAAAATGAATGACAAGGTTCGAACCCAGGATTCTGTGCATCAGAAGCAAAGTACAGGACCACTAAGCCATGACAACATAGGGGAAACAGCCACTATTAACATTCATATACTTACGAATGATAGTTTAACCATTACTAAGCAGGTCTGCAGTCAGCCGAGAATTTTACAAAATGGCCAATCACAAAAAAGTGCAGGAAATGCAGCATATTTAAGCCCCACAAGCAGGAATACACGCCATAACTGATTGTAGCTCACATCTGCAGTTAGAATGTCTGGTGTCGGAGAGGGAACGCGCTTCCGAGTGCAATGTTGGGGCATCGAGGAGTCCAAATACATGGTTTGGCTCCTTGTCCACCATCATGAGTCAAGACTCCTGCAGGGCCAGTTCCAAGGGATGGAGTACACGGCAGAGGCTTGGAACTGGTTAGCTCATGACCTCACCAGTGCCACAGACATTCCTCGGACTGGTGAGCAGGTCCGTCACCACCATGCAGACCTGAAGAGATAAAAGAAGGACAGCCTGAACCAATGGATACAGGAGGCCCGTGGGATGCGGGATGCCCCACAACTGAGTATGTAGCCATGGAATGCAGTATGTAAGAATTGATAATGGAGTATATATAACGGATAAGTATGTCTCAATATCCCTTCATTTACTTTACAGCTGCAGGTGACCGTGCTATGAATCAGCAAGCCTATGCTGATAGGCTGCTAAGGCTGCACCACCAGGCAGGGTAGTGATTATTCTGCATGTATTGTTATATAAAATATGGGAGAGAGCATGAAAGAAAGTGTTGTAGTCCAATAATACAACCATAAAATTGCCTAAATAAGTCCTCTGCATGTACTGTCAGATAAAAACACCAGAGAGGCAGAAAAAGAGTGTAGTAACCCATTAAGAAAGGTAACATATGTCTGGAATAATATCTCTGCAGGCACTGTCATATAAAATAAGTGAGTGAGCCTGAAAAAAGATTGTTCTAACCTATTAATAAAGGTATAATATGTCTTCAACATGTCTGCCATATACACCGTTAAAACAAATAAAGGAGTGAGCCTGTGGAAAAGTGTGTAATGTCATTAATAAAGGTCTAAAACCCAGAGTGTGTCTGTGTCACAGAGTCTGAAATGTTGTTGTACCCTTGCAGTATACAAACAGTACTGTTTGAAAAGGTGCTGGCTACCCAGAGTTGTGCAGTCCCATATAAAGTGGGTGATGGAAGTACTAGTAGCTGTGAAACATATATACAGTCCACAACAGGCAGTTACTGGCTGGCATGAATAAGTAAACCTGGCACATGTGTAGCATGTTATTTTTTCCCCAGAAATGTGAGTGTGTGTCAAGAAATGCAGGGTTCTGTACAAATCAAAGTAAAAATGTCATGTGAAAACATCCCAGATATATAGATAAAGAAATATAAATGCTATCAAGAAATATGTAGCAGTAACATCTGCATCCTGGACAGTTAGTATGTCAGATATAGGTCAGGCATATATTGAACTAGCCAAACCCCATACACAAACTAATGTATGGTGGCAAGTGTAATAATACAGGTAGAGGATATACACTTGCAGTCACTAGGAATGTAGTGTAGACTAAAAGGTCATTATAAGATGTTAACCGAGGTTTTTTTATACACACTACTGTATGTACATAAATCATACAATTCCACACCTCAATGGGTATGTGTAATCTTAAATATTTGTTGGGACATATGTCCTATTGTTCTATAAATATTTGCATTCACGTTGATGCATGTGCCCTGTTTAAACATCACAATCATGGTGGCCTGTTGCTACCAAACATCCCTGCATGCTGTTGGAATAACCACTGTGGTTCAATATATGTATGTGTTATGCTTGCTGTTCAACTGTTGTACCTTTGGTGTGTTGGTTTAATGGGAATATCATTGCATGCTCTTACAACTAATCTGGAATGCTGTTTTGCTTATGTTGTAATTAAACACACCTAATCACAGAATGTATGGGAAGGCCGGTCCCAGTGGACCCACCTGTCCCTCCTCAGCCGGCGAATGCACCTGGCAGCAGCAGGTCCAGCGGCCAGCCCGGTCTCCCCTCCTCCATTGGTCCTGTGCCACCTTCGGGTGGAAGCGCTGCAGGAGATGGGGCTCGTCCTCCCCGTACAAGCGTGGACGGAGAAGGGCCACCTGTCACCCTTCAAAGGGTCCAGGCTGTGGTGCGTAGGGAGATCCAGCGTTCAGTTGCTGATCTCCTATGCCAGCTTGAGGTGAGAGTGGTGCATCTCACGGGTGAGCCTGCCCATCCTACGCAGCCCCCAGCACAGCCACCCTCTGAGCTGTGAAGGTTCAGTGGTGACTGCTCATGGGTGGGGATCTCAGTTCCACTGTTACCATCTGTGGGCTCATGGGCTTGCGATTTCCAAACATCTGACCCCCATCAATTGTGTCACCCATCCCATGTGTCATACACTGTCCCTGTATGCGTCTTGTCTGTCTTGTGTGTTTACCTTCCCAACCTACCTCCCCGGACATACCTACTTCCTCTACCTCACTTCCCACTCTCACCTGAAAAAAAAAGGGGGCAATCTGTACCCACAAAAAAATTACGCCCCATACATAGCCGCCCATTTCGCACACATGTCCATCGGACAAACATGTAAGCTGATAATTAGAATTGGCATTACAACATACTTTGTTGTCCTCGCCCCTCTCCCAGGGGTGGAAGGTTTCAAATTTCACTCCAAATTCATTGCATATGCACAGCTGTTGCTGTTAAAGAAATGGGCAGCACATCCCAAGCTTGTTTACCTACTGTGTGCCCCTCTTTGTGCCCCTTTTTCACCACTTTCCTATCTCCCCATTTTCTTTTCTTTAAAAGAAATTAGTGCGGGGGTTAGCAGGAGTAAACACTTTTAAGCAGTAGTTAGCGGGTTTGCACCAGTGTGCATATGTGTGCGCTTAGCTGAGGGTCACACAAACCCACGCAAACCCGCTTACAACTGCTTAAAAGTGCCTTAGTCACTGTGTATGACAGGGCCCTTGTACTGCTCAGCAGCAAAAAAAATACCCTTGTCAGTCTCGAACCCCACACCTTGGACTCACCAGTCTGCATGAAGTACCACTAAGACACAGCAGATACACAATAACTTGGTGCTATAAGAAATATATCAGGCATTACAATGAGTGAATGTAAAGGGAAAATAGAAAAGCCATAGGAACACATTGCAATAACTACTGTTGTATGCCAGTTAATTCTCTAATTCGAAAAGAAAGTACATACTCCCATGTATCCAGTGTTAGCATTAGGAGGTGTGAGTAAACTTACACACTGAGAAGAGTGCACTGGAAGAAGCAACAGTCAGGTTTCAGTACAACATGCATATCACTGGCTACAACCCTAGCTTCAGATATGAGACATATACCAACCTTCTGACTGAGACAACAGTGTCCACAGCAAACAAGCATGGGCCCCACCTTGCACAACTGAAAGGGCTATGCCTATCTAATCTAGCATTTTATAGCAGTGTCCTGCAATCACAGTGAGTACTGTAATTACCACACAGCAGGCTGCATGCAATTACTAAATGGTGGGCACCAATTGGTGCAGAGGCCATCACATGCACATGTGCAGATACCTAGAAAAGCAGCCTGTACTTGCTGTCCACACATGCAATAATATCATTGCACCAACTGAGAGAGAGAGAGAGAGAGAGAGACAGACAGATGGAGACAAACAGGTTGTAAGAGACAGACACTGAAAAGAAAGACCAACACACAGAGGAAACCAAAACCAAAAAAAAAAATAACAAAGCAACAGCTACAACAGACAGAGGTGAGGAATACAAAGGTAAGGTATGTAACATATATGCATTTGCTGGCATCCGAATGATGTGTCTGAAGGGTACTCTACATACTGTGAATCATCCATATGTGGCAGCTGTCCATATCTATATGTATATGCACATGTGCATAGGGTAAGGGACATACTGCAACTATTAGTGAAGGCTGGACATATATATTTTGTTGAAGGTTGCAATGTGCACATATGTATGTAGGTTGTAGTGTGTGGCATTGCAGACAGCAAGCAGTGCCGGTATATGTCATGTGGTGGTTAAACGCTGTGGAACTGAGCTACAGGCAGTGAGGCCTGCTACAGCTATACGGCCTGAGGACAGCAAAATGCATTCTGCACAACACTGTGCAATATTATTACATAACCGTATGTCTCACAACTGTTGCATAATTGATATCCCCACCATGAAAGGTGGGCAGTATATGTGCCTATATGTGCATCTATATGTACAGCAATGGATGTATATATGTATGTGTATATATATATATATATATATATATATATATATATATATATATATATATATAGATATATATGTGTGTGTGTGTGTGTGTGTGTGTGTGTGTGTATATATATATATATATATATATATATGTATATATATATATATATTGATATATAGATATAGATATAGATATAGATATATATATATATATATATATATATACATATATAGATATATATATGGATATATATATATATATATATATATATATATATATATATATATATATATATATATATATATATATATATATATATATATATATATATATATATATATATATATATATATACATGGATATATATAGATATATAAAGATATATATGGATATATATGGATATGTATAGATATGTATAGCTATGTATATATATATATATATATATATATATATATATATATATATATATATATATATAATGTATAGATATGTGTATATATATATATATATATATATATATATATATATATATATATATATATATATATGTATATAGAGAGAGAGAGAGGGAGACACGGGGTCATACGTACTGCAACAGGTGCCTGTTGACCAAGGCATGGACTGAACACCAGTGTTGGTACTGCAGTGCCATACCCCATTCCAAAACACTTTACCCAGTAACTACCACATAGGTGGTAGCCTACCTAACACTGAAGGTGTCAAAAGGAAACATGGGACACAGGTGGACAGCCTCCCCTTTGATAATCACAGTGCCACACTAGTCTTGTAATCTGTCTATGTGGTACGTGTCATCACAAAAGGTGTGTCATCTAGGGAAATATAGGTCAGTGTTCCCCTCTACTCATCACAATGCTCCATGTGATATGTACCTCACATGACAACTACAGCAAGTGGAAAGGCCACAGACATACCTCACAAAAACCACAGCTAGAGTGCATTGCATACCGCCCACCCAGAGGTTACCTCTGCCGGACATACAGAGGTGTGTCACACCCACAGCAATCGGCCAACCACCGTGTCAACACCTCACAATCCCTCCGGGATACATGACCTAGGGCCCTAATCCTCACCACCTCACTAAACAAGACATGCTGGAGGTACAGGTTCCTATCCACAAATATGCCATACTCTGGACTAAACCACCCAGCATTAACAAACAAGGCTCCTCATTAGCAGATGTCATGCATACCCCTGATGATTGTTTGGGAGATAGGTAATATGCCCTGGGAGTCACATCTGTGTATCCAGTTGACAGGAGCAAGTGAAATCACATTACATGTGTGTCAAAGGCCAGGGTAGCATATGGCTAGGCTGCTCTAGGCCCTAGGGCCAATAGCGTATTACCTATCTATGACACAGTGCACACACACATGTACTCAGTGCAATACCTGCTATGTGAGGTGGAATGAGTGTGACAGTGAATGTGTGCAAGGTCTGTAAAGGTGTGATAGCTTAGTGTGAGGTTGTTTCTGTCATGGTAGTTTGTGTCCTAGGTGTGAGGCCAGAGAAAGATGTGTCAGTTATTGGGATGCAGACATAGTAGGATGGCATATGTTGTGACGTAGTTCCTTGAGTACGACTGTAGTGTCCCATTGTAGGCTGAAGCAATACATGTATGCTCAGTAAGTGGTACTGCTGGTGAATCCAGCTTACATATGAACTGTTGTACTACCTGAAGCTGTAGGCCTAAACAGCACAGTGTGGTGTATGTTCACATTCCCTGGTAACACTGTCTTGTGTGCTTCCTGTAGTCTGCACAGATTACATACCTCAGGCATAGGTATCTGTAAGTAGGGGCACACAGTACTGTAAGGTACACCGGTAATGCTCATCTGTGTTGACATATATTTGTGTGTTGTATGTATGTCTGATGTGTGTGTAATGATGCCTATACCATGCCAGCAATCACATGTGTGTTACAGGGTATGTGTGTGTACCTAGCAACATGTATACTCTGTTACAGCAGTATGCCAGCTATATTAACAACCGTGCACATATGTTAGGTAGGCGTATGGCATCAACGACTAGGGTGGTTTACTGGTAATACTGTAAAGGTACTTTACATTCATTGCATTGGATGACATATTTCTTTATGCATTAGCTTGATATATACCCCGTGGCGAGGTTGTGCATTGTATCCCAAACAGTGTGCCGTGTACTGGTGTATACTGATTTGTTATATGGAGTGTGGCAGGCACTGTCAGCCAGTTGTGGGCTGAGCACAGATATGTGGTATTGAACATGCGTATCCTCTGACAGACAAACAGATGCTATATATAGCAGTTAAGTGATATCTGTACTTAATAATGTTAAGTGTGCCACATGACTTGCTCACACATATTGTTTAATTGTCTTCCAGGGTTATGGCTCATCAACGCAATCCGTCATATACAGCTGCAGAGGAACAGGACATACACAACAGCCTGGTGCAGCACTATACACTGCTGTTTTCCAGGGCCAGCCAGCACCAGCATGAGCGTACTGCACTGTGGCAAGATCTTGTTCGTCGGGTAAATGACATAGGCATGCATAACCGGACATGTGAGCAGGTACGCCATCACTGCAGTGATTTAATTAGACATGTCCGGTGGCGTGTGTCTGATATCCATAGACAACAGCTTGCCACAGGTGGTGGGGTGGCCGTACATCCCCCCCTCACCAGAGTGGAGGAGCTGCTCCTAAGCATGGTGGCTCCTGGCCTACAGCAGCAACAGCATTACACATGTGTCATCATGGAGGCCAGAGCCACCCACCATGATGACATGGAGCATGCAGGTAATATGCCCTAGCTGTAGACTACTGTTACCTGTATTGTTTGAATATGCATATGTGAGATGTGAACTGTGTGTTCAGCAGTTGTGCTGCCTATTGTGTGCAATACTGATATTTGGAATAGTATTTGTACACCTGTGACTGTTGACTGTTGTTCTACTGTAGTTTATTACACTCACAGTAGCAATGCCACAGTTGTGGCCACTGACAAACTGTGTCATATTCTTGTAGGTCCCTCTGGTGTGACAGCGGGGCAGACGATACATGCTGGTGAGTGTGTTAACACTTTAATATTGGTAATGACATGTGCATGTCATAGGTGAGGTGTAGGCCATGTACACGTAACACACCTATGCATAATACATGCTGTGCATGTTTGCTGTGAGACATTAAACATCTCAGTAAAGTCAGTAGTTGCCTCAATCACATGCAATGCACAGAGCAGCAGACACACTTGTGGCAACACTGTACTGCACATTGGATATGCATAGTTGCTACAGATGTACACAACAGAACACGTTTATCATATGCAGTACACGAAAACATGCTACATTTGGCATTACCACACACCCGCTGTAAGGTCACACTTCAGTATCCCAAATGTCATGCACACACACATGATGTACCTCAGGGGTAGAGGCCTATCATGGGGCTGTGAAACACTCTTCAACACATAACACAGTCATGTTAGGCAATGCTCCCTATTGGGCACCTCACACACCCATGTACAAAGTGGCTGTGTAATTGTGAATGTAGCCACGGCACTGCAGTTCAGGTACAGCATGCTAGGTAGTGGTCTTGCACACATTAGTAGCTGTGAGTAACCACAAGATGCATGATGATGATGGCACAGTACTACACCCCATCCAGTTACAGTGACCACAGTACTACTCATAACAGTCATTGCTGTGCACCTCAATGTTGTGTGTGTGTGCAAACATATGCACCTATACACAATATGCATAGCATGTTGTGTGTGTGCTTACATATGCCAGTATACACAATATGCACAGCAGTCGCCATCTGAACAAAGTGTCATATAAATGTCCTGGAATGCTAGTGGGTGTATAGGTCACATGATACACATTGGGTATGTGTGGTGTTTAATGTTGTAGTCATGTAGCATGCTATGCCATGGCTGGCACCAACATATCTGCAATATGTCCCACACTCACCATGACCACTGTATACTGGCCATGTCGAGCATTGGGATTCCTTCAAGTCAACATGCACCACTCATCCCATGTGTGTACATAGCATGCATGTGCTACACCTGTGCCCACTATTATCTGCTATGGACACAGACACTGTACTCAGACATGGAAATCTATGTGTCACACAGATAACACATGCAGCCATGGCATGTATACCTGTGAGTGATGGTGCACAGGACATTGCAGAGCTGATAATGCTTGCACAGCAATGTTGTGTCCAGGTACACATTGTGTTCCAGGGTCTAGCCAATCACTGTACAACTACACAGTTGCATCAAAGCAATGTACACTGCCATGAAATAGGGGTGTCTACACTTGCACTGCATGGTCTTGTGCAACACATATTCTGCATGCTGACATGTGCGTGGTGACTGTTTGCCTTGTGATACTGACACCCACCTTCACCCACTATAGAGTATGTGTTGGATTGCTGGTGTGTGTGTGTATGTGCTGTAGTGAGGAGTGTATATGTGTGCATGTGTGCATGTGTGCATGTGTTCATGTGTGCATGTGTTCATGTGTGCATGTGTGCATGTGTTCATGTGTGCATGTGTGCATGTGATGTCTGCATGTGTTCATGTGTGCATGTGTTCATGTGCTCATGTGTGCATGTGTGCATGCATCATGTGCAGACTGTAAAGTGTGTTTCCTGTCTTCCTTTCACAGGTGCTGAGTTAGGGGTGGCCGAAAGCAGCAGGGAACCTGAAGCCACTGCCACGAATAGTGGTGATGATGAGACATGTATTCTGGCACAGGAAGGTTTGACAGGGTTTGTCATTGGTCCGCCAATTGACAGTACACAGCGTTCAACTCCATCTATGCGCACACTCATACTGTCAATACATCCCTCATCACCAATGGCCATAGGCGAGGGACAGCATACAGTTGGCATTGACCAGGAGAGTGTGGTACCCATGGCACTTGCATCCCCTCACAGCAGCCATAGCCAGATTCCTGGAATGGTACCACATAGGCGGAGGTCCAGGGGTTCTTAGGGGAGCACCACTGGTCGTATTGCCCCTGGCAGATGTGCACTCACAGGTCTTACAATGTCCAGTATGTTCCGGGCTGTAATGCAGGCTCAGGCATGTATGGAACGGTACACCAGACAGGGACTTAGGGCACAGAGGGCCCATTACACTGCTATCAATGACAGCATCTGTGACATTGCTGCTGCCATCCGGAATTACACCAAGGTCATTGATAGACGTAGGAGGAGACAGTAGATGCCCTCTACAATATGTCTTCCATGAGCCAGGACTGTGCGGGATGGTTGTGATGTTGACGCGGATGCATGCCAGCAACAGCTGGCAGTGGTCACAGATGGCCCACAGGTCACAGTCATTCCCGTAGTGGCAGTACCAGCCCCAGCCATGCTGGGGCTGGCCTGTCCATTGACCATCCCAGTAGACCACATGCACGTGGCTCTGGCCACTCCCAGCAGGGACATGGGTCCAGTCCTCATACCTCTGCCTCTGATGACAGTACCCAGTCGGGGTTGGTACCCAATACTGTCTGTAGCACCCCTGCCAGGCACAGGTACTGTGTTCATGGCCGGAGACAGTGAACTATACAGCCTAGCAGGTACAGCCTGTGGCTGTCCCACAAACTACCATATATGGCAGCCACATGGTGGAGCTGTGTGCATGCAGACACACACACACATTGACCAAACAACTAGGGCTCATACATACACACATACATTACATCAACGTTGGCCTATGCTGTACTGTTGTCCCTCACATGCGCACACACACACACACACACACACACACACACACACACACACACACAGACATGTCGATTGGATGGGTCAATGTCAGGCTCTCACAAACAACAACACACCCTGTGCATATGATGATACCTGTGTCGCCTCCTGTCATCTATAACATTGATGCAGGAACAGGCTAACATGGTGCTGATGCACAGGGTGACATTATAGCAGTGTAGCAATATTAGCAAGTTGTCAACAGGAAAGTGTAATGACATCCTTGTAGGTATGTCTGAGCAGGCATTATGCATCAAAGCTCTGATTGTCAATGTAGCATTGTTTAAACCACTGTTAGGTCTGAGTATTTATTGTCCACCCATGTGCCACTTGGCTGAAGTGTAATGTGTTGCCAGCATGTGTTAGTGAGTGGACAGTACATGTGTGATGTGTGCAGTACAGATTAGCAAGTGCACATCTGTGAATATGGTGGGTGCACACTGTCTGCATGTACGTGCATGGCAGATACATGGGACATGTGGCATACCCTGTTGTACACATTATTAAGATCTCATAGTATCTTTCAATGGCCAGTATGCATTCTACTACAGTTGTGTACTAACATGGGTCCATATGTGTGTATGACATGGGTTGACACTATGCTGTGGGTGATACTGTTAATATCTGTCAATGATTTGTTGTCTGGTAGTATACACAACCTCAACAGCATGACTATAAGCAATCATTGGATGATGTCCTGACAAATGACACACAGATGTAGGGAACTCAGTAACAGTTGGATCCTTCCGGTACTATACTCTAACACTAACCAGTGGTATTGACCACCACCCATTCCTGGGACCACACCTGTTTGGCATATAGCCCCCTTTGGTACATGCAAACACACTAGGGATGTGTCCATCCACATCTGGAAATGCATGCATTGGCCTACAATGCATTCCCTGGATGGGACGCATATCCTATACAAGGGTATCATACAGACAGATACCTGTTGTCTGATACATGCTGTATAGCAGTAAGCCGGCTATGGCATAGTCATCCACATTTACTATACATACTATCCTTTCAGTACCACAATAATGGTAGACCTCAACATGTATGTTGGGTACCAATGTGTACATACAGCCTCGTGTTATGTCATGTGTCCCTTGGTATCCACATATCCATAGGTATTGTGGAGTCCCTCAATGTATCACATAAGACATTAGAGGCCTGAATGCATATCCACAAGGCAGTTGTACACCTATACAGACTGTCCATTATTGCCAGTCGTTGTTGTGTATGAACATGTCTGACATATACCCCAGGCATATACCCTCACTCACACTACTCTTTAGTAACTGTCATGGGTGTGCGTGGCACAGATGACCTTGGCCACAGATCACAACAGTGGACGGCCTTGTCACATACATACATATGTGACCTACGACCTGAGAAGCAGCGGCACAACCTGTCAGTGGAAACAGATGTATTCATGTAGTATGTAGGCTTCACACCAATGTACTGATTGAGGGGACATGTACACATATATATTTGCCACGCAGATACCTGATGTGTGCAATGCCCTTATTGTTTTAATCATAATATGTCCTACCATAGTAAAACCAAAACCCACACCACATTGACCAACAGTGACACACACACTGTCAGTGTTTGCAGGATTGAAACCCCTACCTAACTATGTTATGATACTAGTGAGAGATGCATTAACACTGCACGCTATTTGCTTTACTGGCTGATTTCCCTTCTCCGTCTGTATTTGTAAGATGGTGACATCATCAGGCTTTCCAAAGAGGAATGTACCTCTTTTAGTGAGTTTTCCCAATCTCCAAAAGGGCACTCCTCTCAAAGGAAACTGCACACATACACACACCCCCCCCCACACACAGTCAGTGTTTGCAGGATTCAAACCCCTACCTAACTATGTTATGATACTAGAGAGAGACGCATTAACACGGCGCGGTGACATCATCAGACTGGACATGGTGATGTGTGTACACTTTGTTTTATGCCATTCCAGGAATGGTCCATGTAGGTCAGCAGGTGTCAACAGCTTGAACAGGACCTCATAATCCTTACCTTGTGTGATCTATCTGTGGACACATTGACATTCCTTCATATGTCAACACATATTTATGCACAGCTTATTGGTTTTGTGGATACTACATGTGTCTGGGATGTTGATAAAGAGCTATTCAAAGTCTATGTGAGACATGTGTAGCTGTGTTCAGTTATGTATGTCCTGGGTGGCTGCCTTGCAAACAGTCTAGCATGTTTGGCAACCATGATCCGCACATGAACATACCACAGTTGGTAGGGTTGTGTGTATTTCAGCTTCCAATAGCTCTGTTTATGACTTCAACCATGATGAACTCTATGACCTTGCAGATCAGACTTCATAGGCATACTGGACTGTACTTCCCATGGTTTGTTGTGCACCAACATTTGTGGGGAGTGCCATATGTTGCTGTAACACATTCAACGGTTCCACATCCTGTGTAGGGGGTAAGGCTCAGCTGACTGTTCAGGTGCAGGATCTGTTTGTTCTGTAGTTTATGCATGACACATATTGGGAATCAATGTATTCCACTTGCTGCCATGCTTTTGGCATTGGGGGTAGCTGCTCATCCATTCTACATGTGATATCTCCTGGTATGATGATATGGACTATCGTCAATGGGAGGTGGGTATGTATATATGGACCTGTCTGTCAGGATGTCGGCATTGTCAGTCAGGTACAGTTGGCCCTGACTCAGGACATATATGGGTGTACATTGCTATTTATGACATAGCTGAAGGATGTGTCATGATTCAGTCTGGACTCCTCAGCTACTCTTTACAAAACACCAATGAACCTGAGCACTAATCCCTGTTATACTCTTTTACACACTTAACACCCTACTGATCCTTTGTGATCAGGCTACAGAGTATGTCATCATAATATCCTGGCATGTCCAGGGGTCGGTTTCATGTGTACTCTCCAGTCCAGCTGGTGAATATTGTGATGTTGACACAATGTCACATCTGCCTCATGTACACAGACAACCCTCTCCTCCTCCCGACAAACTCAGATATATGTGTGAGACGCACCTATATATACATACAGGGTGCTGAACTGTCTCGACCCATGACTGGCACAGTCTATCAGGTGGTGAAGGTAATCACACACACCACATATCAGTCTCACATATCCTCTAGCAACAGCACTCAAACCACGTTATCACACATAGACATACTCGGATGCTGTAAATGAACTCTGCCTAAGCAGCAGAGACCTCCAAAGCAGACACCCACACAACTGCTACCCCACTACAATACCCACATATCACATAGTTCACAATGTCAGTGTGTCACACAGTCACTGCCCTTCAGGCTAAACAACACACCTAATACACTTGTAATAGGCGACACTTATTGTCAGACACAATGACGTACCACTCACCAGCCCAAACAAGGGAATAGTCACTTTTGGCTGTCTGTCGGGTGCCAGGATCTGCCACATAACACATGCAGTCAGGTCACTCCAAAGCAAGTACAAGACTGGCACCATCATTGTGCATGATGGTGCATAAAACCTCAGACTTAATGGATCACATGACATGATACATGGAGGAACACTCTGATCATGTAGCCCAGGCCAGTATGACTCTGACCTTGCCTAGCATCTTACACCCACCAATTATGATGTCACAGTATACAATCATATCACGTTTAACAGTTGGCTAACAAATTGGTGTCATTCATAGGGAATACAGTGTCTGTCAGCCTGTGGTGACATGCTCAACATGCCATGTAGCTTCACTATGGACAGCTTGCACCTGTCACCCTTGGACTTTCAAATGCTAGATAAGGCTCTTGCTACCACCATAGTTCCTTTTTTAAGCAGGGCTCAAAAGACAAACCCACCTCCATAGACATTACAGGTTAAATGAAACTAAGGATAATGTGCTCAACACCAGATGTGTTACACTCGTATTGCGGCCACTCAGGACTTTCCTCAGTATGGAAGATAGCGATATCTGTGCACTAACAGATGCCTGGTTCAGGCTCACTTATGCACACCAGCACTACCAGGTTATGTTTCATACCATGCTTTCTGACCACAAGACTTGGAACAGACAACACAACTAAGGGGAGTATCCATATACATCACAGATACACACACCTCCGGGTTAGTAGCACTGCACAAAGCATCACAGACCATACATATACAACTACCATTGTGCAAAACTGCCTTTCAGTTTGTTGCCTGCTATAGACCACCCTCCCAAACTCAGGAACCACACTCGGCTTTCATGGGAACTATGGAAAATATGAAGGTCTCCACAAACACCATTATATTGGGTGACTTCAAATACACAAATATTGACTGGGGATACTACTCAAGGCCCAACACCCTCGCCCAACAGTCGCTACAATTTGTAGACTCATATGCTATGGCACAACCAGTCAGCACAGTCACAAGGGGGAATACATATTGGACCTGATCATCACCAACATGGGGTCTCTGTGTTCCACACCAGTGATATACCCCTCATTGGTAAGGTCAGAACATACATGTATCTCACTGGACATACATATACCCTCCACACACCCATCCTGGGTAATCTTGGTGAACTTCTCATGAGCCACCGTCTCACTTCACCAAAGCAAGGTGGTATCCTTCAGAGACCCTGAGACAGTGGCAAATATGGCACAGACTGCTGAATCCTTTACATACACATTCTATGGACACCTAGTGGACTGCATGGATTGTGCTATCCCAAATAACAACAGGACTCACTCCTCCAATGGCAGGGGACCTGTCTGGTATACCCCAGCCATTAATAATCTGTACAACATCAGGAGGAAGCTACTACATGATAGAGCACAATCCCAGATGGGGAAGGCATCTGTGATCTGTACTAGCAGACAGCTACAATCACTCATGAACTTTTCTAAGGGCCGCTTCTAATGGACAATTGCACCAGACACGTAGGACTATCACACGGCCTTCTTCAGTTATGTCAGGAACCTGGGTGGACACTCACTGATATGCTGTGAGTTACTGCATACTGACTAAACTTACCCTAAACCCACTGGCATTGCCAACATTCTGGCAAACAGGTTCAGTGCAGATGCCCCCCATCCCCCCTAAGGAGCAGCTATCCATCCCAACAGAGTGTAACTTCCCTGACATCACACAGCAACAGGTGAGTGCTGCCCTCCCCAAAGCGTACATCACAGCATTAATGAGACCAGATGGTGTCCTGGCCTGCATCTTACACGAGCTTCATGACAGATGTAACCCTCACATTACATCACTATTCAATATCGGAGTTACTACAGGATATGTACCCAAGGAATGGCATACAGTGACAGTGGTCCCACTCCACAGAGTTGGTGCCACAACGGACCACAGACAATATTGCCCTATAAGCCTAACTAGCCTGTTCTGCAAAGCTATGGAGTGTATTGTCATGGGACTCATACACATAGACATCGGGAACCTACAGACACTGTGTCCTACACATTTCAGTGTTGTTGTGAGCAGATCTTGCCTCTTGAACCTGTTTGTATTCTTTAAACGGTTAACAGGTCCATTGACATAGGGACGGTTGTCCACACAGCCTACCTGAACCTTGCAAAACCCTTCAACACAATAACCCACTGGGCCATTATGCATAGGCTCACCAGCGTCGATATGGACACATATCTCACACAATGGATTGTTACCTGTATCAGGGATAGTACCCACATGGTCAGAATTGCAGGTGCCATGTCTGACTATACACCAGTTACACGTGGCATTCCACAAGGCTCGGTCCTGGGACCGCTCTTGTTCAGTATATATTTGTCTGACGTCCAGGCTACCACAGGGGGAATATGGCTGACCATGTTCGCACTTGACTGCAAACTGGGTGCCATAATCAACTCTCCAGCTGCCACATGCATACTCAAACAGGGTTTCACAGAGATGGATGACTGGTGCCTGAGCCATGGCCTACAGCTAAATGCCATTAGTTGCATAGTCATCCCATTTGGGAATAACAACATGCCCGCACATTACCACATAGGTAGTACTCCATTACATATGGTAGGAGTTATTAGGGGTTTGGGGACATGACTTGTTCATACTGTCGCCTTTGACAATCACGTTGCCAAAGTGGTTGGACAGACCTTCTATATAGGCCACCTTATCCCATATGGTTTCACATCTAGATCGAGTGAGGTCATTGTGCCCCTATACTCATCACAACCATGCTTGGTTACAATGCCACATTTGGGGTGTACCTTACCCGACACCTGCAGCAACTGTACTGGCCACAGAAGTTCCTCACCAAGCAGATCTAGGGACTCACACGGATGCCCTGCACAGTCCGGATGCAGTAACTCCAGCTCTACTCAGTCGCTTACCACCTACTCAGATATGATGTGTGCATGTTGTTTACAGATATACCCAACCAGAATTACTGGACATGCTCCACCTCAGGATATCCAACTCCCTTGGAGCTACACACTCCAGGGGCATATACCTCAGCACAGATGTTAATAGGACATGCTGGAGGGACAGATTCTTATCCCAGAGGCTCGACTCACTCCGGATTGTAATCCCAGTTTCACATAGGCAGAGCCACCCACTGACCACCTACAGGAGACATATTGACGACTGTATGGGTGATTTTATGTTTACCCCTGGGATATCTTCTGTGTCCCTGCTAGACAGAGACACACTAACCTAAATGTACATGGGCTATCTTGTGTGACCTACTATTCACACACACGGTGTAGTAATCTGACAGGGTTGCGAATGCCAAACACACTCTGGCTAGGCTTGTACATGCCCTCGGGCAGATGGCCTAGTATCGACCTCTGAACCTATGCTAATGTTCGGGATGCACAGTGTTTATTGCTGATACTGTTTGCAGGTCTTTATCATCTTTGCTTTACCAGTTTCTATGAACAACTTAGGTATCTGCAGAACATATTTGATTATGACAGGGTTCCACTATATTATATATGTGTCTGTTGTCATATAATTGTGTGCACAGGGCGGATTGCTGGATAGTGAGAGGTTCCTGGGTTAACACATGCAACTGCCAGATATGTGTGGTCCACTGCTGTACTCAGACATGGCCTAAGTGTGTGAGCATGCCCAGTTCAGGCTTTCCATGTTTTGTTGCCTGACATTTGTTTCATTTATTCAAGTGTGTGAGCATGCCCAGTGTGACCTTTCAGTATGTTGCTATCTGAGGTCCACTACATTTGTTGATGTGTGTGAACATGACCAATATTAACATTTATACTGTGTGTGTTGGAAGTCAGGTTCTGTTCTTACTGCAGGACTCACTTCTGTGTCATAACTCGACAGGGATTATGCTGTGCCTGCAGGGTTTCCATGGTATACTTTGCATAGACTTATCAACATTCCTTCATACAGGCTGACCACTGCAATACTGTCATGGTTTAGTGGTTCTGTACTTTAACTATAGTTCACAGTATCCTGGGTTCGAGGCCCATCACTGCTTTATATTTTCATACTGAGCAGACCAGACTGCTTAAGAGCCAGTGAAGCAAATATGAGCATGTTGGCTTTTGTTCAGCTATGCCCTGCTTAGACCAGGCTTGTCCGACATTGCTCAATATTCACCAACATTGCTGGACATTGCCCAATATTACTCAACATTGACCACAGTTGTGTTAGTTGGTGTGTGTGATTTTGTTTGCATATACTACATGGTGGTAAATGCTGTTTAGCACTGCTTTATATTGCTTAACACATGGCAATCATGCCTCAGGTGGTGCTGCAGGGCTGCCTATGTCGGATGCACATACTAAACTCCCTGTACATGTTTGAAAGCAGGTGGTGTCAACTTAGGCATCCCTTTTACTATATGTGCAAGTCAGAGAGAGGTATCATTTTCAGAGTTCCTACTGAGCCAGTGTATGTGCTATGAGTTGCCTCTTTGCCAAGGCCAAAGCATACTGGGCACGCCTCCTTCTGCCTACTGGGGCAGGCTCAGGTTGTTCCTCCTCTGAGTCACGCTCTGCCTGTGATGTCCTTGGCAATGGTGGGGGGCTGTTTGGTCCAGGCCTATGCTGGTCCTGCTGCAGCTGTTTTCACAGGATCATATTATGTAGCATAGCACATACCATGACAATTTGGGTACATGTAGTTGGTGAGTACTGCAAGGCTCCACCAGATGTGTCCAGGCACCAGAACCATGACTTGAGCAGCCCAAACACATGCTCGATTACCTTACGTGTTTGTGCGTGTGCCTCATTATGGCGTTCCTGTTCAGGTGTGTGTGCGTTTCTGATGGGTGTCATCAGCCATGGCTCCAGTGCATATCCAGCATCCCCCACTAGGTAACCATGTGGGATGTCCCCATTGGCAAATTGGAATCATGGTAGTTTCCAGGGCAGCCAGCACACACATTCAGTATTATGCCCTAGGCATCGCACACGACCTGGCAGTTGATGGCGGGGAAGCCCTTGCAGTTGAAGTAGACCCTACCCCGCTCACCGGATAGTGCTTTGATGCATATGTGCATGCAGTCTATTACACCCAGTACCTCAGGGTATTCCGCTATTTGCTGGAAGAGACGCATATTGCTGGCTAATACCTCATGGGAATTGGGGAAATATACATGATCACCGACATGTGCTGACATGGCATCTAGGAACTGGTGCAGTACCCTGGATGCTGATGCCTGTGATATCCCCATCATATCACTGGTTGGTCTCTGGAAGGTACCTGTTGCTAATATTCTTAGGCCAACGCATACCTTGGTTTCCACTGGGATGGGTTCCCCTCTGTTGGTTCTGTGTGTGAGGCGTGACCTGCACAGCTCAACAATTTGCTGCAGGAGGTCTCTGTCCACTCTATAGTGCTCCACTATCTCCAGCTCATGTAGCCCCTGGTAGGTTACCCTGGGCCTGTACACTCTTCTCAATCTCATCACTGTGGGTTGTCCAGCACCATTTCTATTGTCACCACCCTCAGCATATTGCATATGTCGCCTTATAACAGCAATGGCAGCCCCTAACATTTCTTTGTCTCAGTAAAGCTTTTTCAGTTGTCACTTCTATTAGCTTGCTGCAGTGTCTGTTGTGAGAAACATAATGGACTGTTGTTTGTAGAGTTTTAAGTGCTAGGCTGGGCTGGGCTAGTGTACTGCCTGTGTAATTGCCTGATTCTGATTGTTTTCACCTGCGTACTCGCTGGTAGCTTTCTACTATTTGTTGTGCTTCCTTTTTCCTTTTTGTTTCCTCAGGGAGGGCAGCGCTGCACACACAAGTGCAAACACGCTCACAGCAGCTCACATGTGCGCACACATGCTTACACGGACTAAAACTTGCTTATTCGGGTTAAAATGTGTGCACACCAGCGCAAACACACTTACATCTCTTTAAACAGCCTTATACATGCTTACTCCGGCTTAAACGCATACACTCACGCTTACACGTGCACACACTGTCTTACTCGGGTTTACAGGGGTGCACACATGCGCATACCTGCTCAGAAAGAAACTTTGGTGTTTTCCACGGCATACACCTTCCATTTCTTGCCTTTACCTAGCCTACTTGTTGACACATCTCTTTCCATGATGTGTAAATGATAGCTGACACATGCCACTGTGCTCCAATGGGCTTCACTTCTTTCATACATACCCCATCCATGATGTCACCTATCTTCTACTCTGTTACTCCCCTTATCCTTCTCCTACACTGCACTGACTGTGCTCATTTGCAATGTAAACTTGTGATTCACTATCCTAACCCTCCTTTGCAAAGGATTGCCTACTAATGCTTGGTTACATCTCTTAGACTGAGCTTCCCCCCTTAGCAACCTCTACTCGGTGGCCATGTTGTCTTCAGCCTGCCATTCCCTTGCATTGTACATTAACAATTTAAATAAGATCCACATTTGTGGGTTTTAATTTTTAGTTTTCTGTTTTTTAGAGTGCAGCCTGTTTGCGCAGCGCTGCGCTACACTTAAACATCGGATATCAGAGGAAAAAAATTTTTTTTTTTCATATTGTATCGGGAAACATTGCCAATGGCCATATATTTGGCCATTGGCATGCTTCCTGCACTGGATGTAACCTTTATTTGGAGCTGTCAGGGCTCTGTTTTGCTATTTGCAGAACGGTACTCAGTTGTCAACTGAGTACATTTCTGCAAATAACACTGCTCTTACTCGGACAGGTTCGGGATTCCTGAATCGCAAATCTACCTCATTTGCATGCCTTTCACCTGCAATTGAGGTAATTTGCATATCCCAGCCCTGTCCATGTAAGAGCCGTTTTAGGAGCTCTCTTGCACGCCCCTGCAGGCTGTTCCTGGATCCCTTGTCGGACATGATGGCTGCATGGAGTCTTACTCTATTCTTAGACTCCATGCAAGCCATCGTGAATCCGGCCCATTGAGTGTTTATGAGTTTTATTTTTATTAAGTACTGTCTTTTTTAAGAATGTGAGCTTTCTTTGTTTAATTGTTTAATCAGTCATGTGATTTAAAAAGGTTATGTAAAGGAGTAAAATAAGCATGATTTTAATTCATTTGAAAAAGCTATTTGTGAAAAAGTCTTTGTGATATTTTATAATTAATATATAATTTTTGCATACTCTACATGGTGTGTGGTCACCTTATTTAATTTCTGAACACATTTATTGGACAATCTACTTTATTGAACTTGTTGATTTTGCCTTTGTAAGAGGCAAAATGTTTTGAGTCTGCATAGTTTTTATGATTAAGGCCATTTTTTTAGTGAGTAGGTGTTGTGGTCTTTCCAGTTGTGAAAGTCCTTGGACAGATACACACTTAAAGGGATATGATATTCAATGATCGGCCTAATGAGAGCAAAGTACAGTGGAATGACAATATCCTTGGACCTGTACATCATACCTTCAAATATAAGCTGCGCAATGAAAAAAGACTTCATCACAATAGTGGATATATGGTGATCAAAGGACAGTTTGTTGTTGACATCAGCAGTGGCAGATTAAGGGCACATTGGGCTAAGAGTTGTTTTCAATGTATGCCCCCCTAGGACGATACATAATTGTACACATTTGTTTAGATTCACCTACTTTGTTTAAGGTAGAGCTTCAAGTATCTTGAAACAAAGCAACATAAAATTCTCAAAATAGTAACATTTTACACCGAAAACAAGTTGTTAGAATAACAATTTTTGCATTAGCAAGCATTTTCTGAAGGATGTGAAGTCTAAAACTCATGTCTGCATTACTTAGTAACTGCAATCCACAACAATTTGTGAGTAAACGGGGGCATGGCCAATATGGCTAACTGAATGCAGCACTTTTCCTTTGCTGTGTTTCATGCATTGTTTTCCTGGGGTTCCTATTACATTATCGAAGTATGGAAACTCCAAACACCATAAGGTCGAAACCTTATGTTCAAAGTTTCAGAACTTCGATTAAGTAAAAAAAAAAAAAAAAAAAAAGAAAAGAAAAGAAAGTAACTCTTGTAAAACGCAACAAACAGAAACTAACCCTTGTAAGCAGGGGGGCAAGCCCCCCTGACTCCCACACCTCTCGCTCTTTAAATATACCAACTCCGAGATCGCAATACAGTGCAGAAAGGAAAAATTTCCCTTTACCGCACTATAGTGCAATCTCTGAGTTAGTATATTTAAAGAGCGGGAGGGGTGGGGGGTGCAGGTGGGCTTGCCCCCCTGCTTACAAGGGTTAGTTTCTGTTTGTTGTTTTTTTTTATATTGTTCGAAATGATAAAACTTTGAACCTACAAGTTCGATCTTCCCTGGTGTCAGTGGCATCTGTCCATACAGGGCATGTGTTTCAGGCATGGTATGTCTTTGTGATGCAGGTGTCCAGTGGTGAACATAGGGAAGGTGCACTGTCTGCAAGTACATGCCTATTGTACTGAGGGACAGGGTGCCATGCCCTCTGTAGCCCACTGCAATCACACCATTGTTACTATCAGTAGGCAATATGGAGGGTACTACCAACATAGCGGTTGTTGCCTAGGCAAGTGTGTGTGTGTGTGTGTGTGTGTGTGTGTGTGTGTGTGTGTATGAGACATGGGTTGAGTGTTCTCTGGATAATACAAGGGTTGCTAACTTTGTTTGCCTGGCCTTGATGTCACATGTAGAGGTATGTATTTGCATCCCAGCCTCTCAGCTACTTCACATCTGTTATCCCTGTGCGGTGGACATTGTGACATATACTAGGGCCACCATATAAGAAATTTGCGAAACCCGCTCCACAATGAGTCCAGTTGTCACACACTCACAGCCACCTCCACACAGGATGCGAATAATAAACACAGAAACACACACACACACACACACACACACACACACACACACACACACACACACACACACACACACACACACACACACACACACACACCTGCCATGTCTGGGATTAGAAATCCTACCTAACTAGTTTATTACACCACAGCACTACGCAGTTGTAGGATGCACCACGGAGATTACTGGAGTACTCCTTCCCCAAAAGTGTATTTCACAGTGAATGACATCAGCAGGGTTGCCAAATTAGGCATTTGAATTGTAGTGAGTGTGACTAGCCTAAAAAGCATTGCTCCCTACACAGACATAGAAACACACACACAAACATCCACACCTGTCATGTGTGGGAATAGAACCCATACCAGAGTTCTATATCACATTACAGCATTACGCTGTCATAGGACGTGCCACGGGGATTACTGGAGTACTCCTTCCCCAAAATGTATTTCACTGTGAATGACATCAGCAGGCTTGCCAAAGTAGGACATTTGATTTGTAGTGAATGTGAGTAGCCTAAAAAGCATCGCTCTCTACAAGACAGACAAACAGAGACACACACACACACACACACACACACACACACACACACACACACACACACACACACACACACAGTTAGCATGTCTGGGGTTAGAACTCCTACCTAATTTATTACACTACAGCAGTGAGCAGTTAAGGGGACTCGCCATGGAGATTACTGGACTAAACCTTTCCCAAAGGTGCATTTCACAGTGAATGACATCAGCAGCCTTGCCAAAGTAGGGCATTTGCATTGTAATGAGTGTGACTAGCCTAAAAAGCATTCCTCTCTACACAGACAGTGACACACACACACACACACACACACACACACACACACACACACACACACACACACACACACACACACACACACACACACACACAATTGCCATATCTGGGATTAGAACTCATATGTAACTAGTTTATCACACTATTGCAGTACTCAGTTATGGGATGCACCACGGAGATTACTTGGCTACACCTTTCCCAAAGGTGTATTTCACAGTGAATAACATCAGCAGCCTTGCCAAAGTAGGGCCTTTGAATTGTAGTGAGTGTCACTAGCCTAAAAAGTATTGCTCTCTACACAGACAGCGACACACACACACACACACACACACACACACACACACACACACACACACACACACACACACACACACACACACACACACACACACACACACACAGTTGCCATGTCTGGGATTAGAACTCCTACCTAACTAGTTTATCATACTACAGCATTGCGCAGTTATAGGATGCACCACAGAGACTACTGGGCTACAGCTTTCCAAAAGGTGTATTTCACAGTGAATGACATCAGTAGCCTTGCCAAAGTAGGGCATTTGCATTGTAGTGAGTGTGACTAGCCTAAAAAGCATTACTGTCTACACACACAAGGACACACACACACACACACAGTTGCCATGTCTGGGATTAGAGCTCCTACCTAACTAGTTTATCATACTACAGCAGTTTGCAGTTATTGGACATGCCACGGAGATTACTGGGTTACACCTTTCCCAAAGGTGTATTTCAAAGTGGATGACCTCAGCAGGTTTGTCATAGTAGGGCTATGTTGAGGTCAGTGTGTGTGCATGGGCTATAACCCATTCATCTAGAGGCTGACACACCACATGCAGGCAAACACAGGGTTATATTCCACAGGTACGTGTATATAGCTACTAGATGACTACTTCCTTGTACAGTCATATTGCACAGCTAGCACTTGCACAACACAGTCTGTAATGCTGTCAGATACCAGTGGCTAATGTCTACAGTGAGTGACATTTACAACTCATGTGGTTGTAGCCATTTGGCTGTGTGCTGGGTGGGACAGGCTTCATAATGGATGGCTCCTTGTCACAGTCACTCTCATCCACACATCTATGAATGTTTACTTTTGGCTTATTATAGTGTGTTGTCCTTGGATATATGTCTGTATTCCTATCCACTGTGTGTGCAAAGCATGACTGGTGCATACTGAGGAGTGTATGCACTAACATCTGCAACTGGCAGATATGTATGGTCCACTGTTGTTTTCAGACATGGGCTTCATTTGTTTAAGTGTGTGAGCATGCCCAGTTTGACCTTTCAGTATGTTGTTGTCTGACATTGCCTTCATTTCTCGTGTGCGAGCATGCCCAGTATGCCCTTCTATATTGAATGTGTGGATCGATTCCAGGTAGTTTGTACTCCACTGCAGATCTTTGTGTTGTACACCTACAGGTAGCAAACTGTTTTTGCAGGGTATCCGTCGATCATTTGGCAATATGGGAACAAACTGTGCAGGTGATAGTGTGTACTGTAGATGATTGTGTCTGTGCTGCTTCAGCTACATGGTACTGCTGTTAGCAGAGATATTCAGACATGTGTACTGTTATACATCGTGATGTTTTCTGCCCTCATGTACTGTCAGGTGGACATTCCTGCTCACAGTGATGTCTTAGGGGACAAGGGTGACTGCAGCTGTGTCTGGTATTGTGGGCAGACACCTACATATTCATGGTGAGTTATGCCATTTGGGAGGGGGAGCTGCAGACACTTGCTGCTGGGTCTGTGTATCTGGTTCAGCACCTTGGTACAGTGCTGGCAGAGGATCCCATACTTGTACATCCATCGACATGACAGTATGGCCTTATCTTGCTGTGGCAATACCTCACAGCTATACAGATTCACACAGGTTACCCAGAGGCAGGGGCCATGAGTCAGGACATAACCCCTATTGTGGTGTATGGGCAGGTATGTAGCCACCCATTTATGTGTTTGCAGCCAGGGATAGTGTGTGCACACAGCTTTGTGTGAGACCTTGCACATTCCATGCTGCCCATGCTCCCACCCCCCTCTGTTATTCTATCCTCTTCCATACATTATGCATAAATTATCTGGTACTTGCCATAAGGTTATCACCCCCATCACAGCTGTGTATTAGTGTTGGCCCACAGTTCATGCAGTGGGACATGGTGGACATGTTACTGTGGTTTTTCCGCATGGCCTTGCATATGGCTTATGTGGAGTGTGTTATGTTGTTATTTGGGTGTCCATGACATAACATGCATTGGCAGTACGTGTGAGACATAGGCCTTTGGCAAAGGCCTGTGGGCCATTAGATGTTGATGCTGGCCAGATGTGGCAGGCTGTTGCATTCTGTCAGACCTACAGTCTCAGAGCACCATACACTATATTCCCCTGGGGTGACAGGGTAGGTGTGCTAGGTGTTCATGCCAATACTTTCTATCAGTTTTGCTCAGGTGGTGTGGATGCTGGCAGGATGCTACTTATGGCTAGGGACACACCTGCATGGGACACCTGCACTGCATGCTGCATTCTTTCGCTATTGCCATACACAGGTGGGGTCATATTGTACCCATTCCCCACAGCAGGGATACAAACAGAGAGGTACCTGTGGGTGCTGTTTGCGTGAGCTGGGTGCATGTGTACTATGGACACTACTTGCATCTGACACACAGATATGCATGGGGGATTCCAGTTATGCTGGCATGTGCAGGTACATCAGCTGTTTCCTAATAAATCAGTCCTACCTCCTTTGTGATCTGCAAGTGTTCGGGCAAACAACACCGGCATTCCCTACTACAGGACCAGATAATGTGATGCATACCTGTATGCACAATTCCAAATGTGTCTCCTTTTCACAGTGACACAATATATACTGTATGTCTGGGGTACTTTCCCCTGTGTACTGCTTGTATATCTAGCCCAACAGCCATGTCATGTCATTCTTTCAGATGGTGACACATATTACCACCATACATTTACAATGGCTTACTGCTAGCATGTGTTATACTGGTGGGAATTGTCTTTGGCACTGCAGTTGTGAGAACTTGTCCCTGTCATCAGCAGTAGTGGGCAATGGCCACCAGGTCTTACCTCAACATGCATACATACATACTGACCACTCTCACACAATATAAAACACACCCCAACCTAACACACACATACCTGCATATTGTGCAAATGCTACAAGCTATCCTGCTACCTTGGCCACCTCTGTGCATCTGTGCTCCACTGGTATTATACCTACACATACATGTTACCATTTCTACATAGGGTTGTGGGGAGGCACGCCTGACTGTTACAATGTGTGTACATCGGATTGGGGGGAGCACACCAGACTGTTACTACATTTCTAAATAGGTTTGGGGGGAACACCTGACTGTTACTACATTTCTAAGTAGGGTTGGGGGCACGCCTGACTGTTTCTACATTCCTACACAGGATTGGGGAAGGGGGGCACACCTGACTGTAAATACATTTCTACACAGGATTGGGGGAGGGGACAAACCTGTCTGTTTCTACATTTCTACACAGTGGTTGGGACGGGGCACACCTGACTGTTTCTACATGTCTACACTGGATTGGAGGGGCACACCTGACTATTTCTACATTTCTTCACAAGATTGGGGGGGCACACCTGACTGTTTCTACACAGGATTGGGGGGCACATCTGACTGTTCCTACATTTCTACACAGGATTGGGGGGGCACACCTGACTGTTACTACATTTCTACACAGGATTGGGGGGCACACCTGACTGTTTCTACATTTCTACATAGGACTGGGGGGCACACCTGACACTTGTACACATTTGCTATGACTATACTGGTATGTGAGGTACTCCATTTCATTCTGTATTCTAACCTATCATGCTGACTAGGGGCATATCAGTGTACTACAGGTCTTAGCTTTCATTGACCTACATATTAGTTTCTGACTTCCTACCCTTCAGAACTAACATCCCACTGCCGGACCTTCTGTAGTCTGTCTGTGTAGGCCTGGGGGGGAGGCTGCCCATAGGCATCATTCAGAGGTCATGGCACAGCCTTTGTTTGTGTTTGTCTACACCTGTCCTGCTGGCTGAGACTGTTGTTGGGTATGTGAACCTCCCTGACTGGCATGTGTGAGTCATATGGACACACACGTGGCCCACCACATTTCCTGCAGTGGGTTTTGTCACCCTGTGTAGTACTGGCTACTGTGGTGACACCAGTATTTGTTACAGATCTCATGGTGCCAGTGTAGGCATCTATTATCTGCCTGCATACCATTCAGCCACCCGATTCCCTTGCATGCTCACATCCATACCATAGATACAGGTAACAACACATTCTACTCCATTCAGCAATTGGCAGGTTGAGTGTCTTACCTTGTGGGTGTCCCAGTATTGAGGGTGGTGCTGCAGGGCTGTCTATGTCAGATGCACATAGTACACTCCCTAGACATGGTTGAGCACAGGTAGTGTCATGTTTGCATCCCTTTTACTGTATGTGCGAGGCAGAGAGAGGTATCATTCCCCTGGGTCCCTCCTGTGTCAGTGTATGTGCTATGCTTTGCCTCTTTGCCAAGGCCAGGGCATACCGGGCACGCCTCCTTCTGCCTACTGGCCAGGCTCAGGTTGTTCCTCCTCCAAGTCACTCTGTGCCTGTGCAGGCCTTGGCAATGGTGGGGGGCTGTGTGGCCGTGCCCAGTGCTGTTCCTGCTGCAGCTGTTTCCGCAGGATCATATTGTATAGCATGGCACATATGATGACAATTTGGGTACATGTAGCTGGTGAGTACTGCAAGGCTCCACAGGATGAGTCCAGGCACTGGAACCATGACTTCAGCACCCCAAACACATGCTCTATTATAATTCTGGTCTGTGTGTGTGCTTCATTATGGACTTCTTGTTTGGGTGTGTGTGCATTTCTGATGGGTGTCATCAGCCACGGCTCCAGTGTGTAACCAGCATCCCCCACTAGGTGTCTGTAAGGGATGTCCCCATTGGGAAATCTCTGGTACAGCAGTGTCAGATGCCAGATGTGGGAATTGTGATAGCTTCCAGGGCATCCAGCACACACATTCATTATTATGCCCTAGGCATCACACATGACCTTGCAGTTGATGGAGAGGAAGCCC
Organism: Protopterus annectens; assembly: GCF_019279795.1. NCBI lineage: Eukaryota > Metazoa > Chordata > Ceratodontiformes > Protopteridae > Protopterus > Protopterus annectens. Next base: position 422,407,228 of record NC_056725.1, read on the forward strand.
TTGCGGTTGATATAGATCCTAACCCACTCACCGGGTGGTGCTTTGATGCATATGTGCATGCAGTCTATAGCACCCACTACCTCAGGGTATTCTGCTATTTGGTGGAACAGTTGCATATTGCTGGCCAATGCCTCACGGGTGTTGGGGAAATATACGTGCTCACCTGCATGTGCTGACATGGCATCCAGGAACTGATGGAGTACCCTGGATGCTGATGCCTGTGAGATCCCCATGATATCCCCGGTTGGCCTTTGGAATGTACCTGTAGCTAGCATTCTTAGGCCTACACATACCTTGGTATCCACTGGGATGGGTTCACCTATGTTAGTTCTGTGTGTCAGGCATGGCCGGCACAGCTCAACAATTTGCTGTAAGAGGTCCCTGTCCACCGTATAGTGCTTCACTATCTCCAGCTCATGTAGCCCCTGGTAGGTTACCCTGGGTCTCTACACTATTCTCCATTTCCTCACTGTGGGTTGGTCGACAGCATTCACATGCTCACCACCCTCAGCCTCCTCAACATGTTGTTGTATGATAGCTATTGCAGCCCCTATCATTTTGTTTTTTTGTTTGTTAAAACTTGCTCACTGGTGGTGTAGATTATGGGAAAGGTGTTTGCATAGTTTATAGTAGTGTTCTGGGCTGGGATGGGCTGGGCTGGTCTGCTGCCTGTGTAATTGGCTGATTCTGATAACATTTCACCTGCCAGCTATGCTAGTTCTCCTAGATTACCTTCCTACTGCTGTTTTCCCTTCCTATTGCCTTCCTGTTTAAGCCTGGGGGCACGTCGCACAAACACAGTGCTCAAATGTGCACAGAGCTGCTATTTCCTGGTTTACTTTTTTTGTCCTTTAACACCCGATGCGCGGCACGCACACCCAATGTATAGAGTGCTAGGCAGCCTCAGACACACTCCCTTGCTTAGTTGTGCTAAGCAAGGAACAAACCCGAGCCACAGGGCTCCAATCTGCTTACAGTATGCCTGACACACCCTCCTATGATGTCAGCTAATGCCTAGGCTTGCACCAAGCTATTCCTGCTCTTACACTGTTGGGAGCTGCCTAGCATGCAGGGAAAATCTGGGGTTCACTATCATTCCCCTCATTTGCATAGGATTGCCTGCTAATGCATAGTTACATGTCCCACACTGAGCCTCCCCCCTTAGCAACCACTATTCACTGGCCATGTTGTCTTCTGCCTACCACTGAGTATAAGGGCAGAATAGTGATTTTGGTTAGAATGCTTATTTTAGTTTTTTTTTTCTTATTTTCCCCCTGATTCCATTTGTGCATCTCTGCCCTACACTTAAACAGCCAAGATCGGCTAAAAAAAAATAAAAGTTGATTTTTTTTTTTGCAAGTGTTTTCTATGCCAATGGCCTTATAGTTGGCCATTGGGATGCTTTATACATGATATCCACCCTTTATTTGGAGCTGTCATGGCTCCATTTTGTAATTTGCAGAAATGTACCCTGTTACTGGTAGAATACATTTCTGCAGATTACACTAGTCCTGCACGGCCGGTTTCCAGCTTCCTGGATCGCAAATTCACCTCATTTGCATGGATTTCTCCTGCAAATGGGGTAATTTGTATACAGGGGCTGAGTCCATGCAGGAATAGTGCAGGAGCGCTTGTGCACGCCCCTACAGGTTATTCCTGGATCTCATGACAGACATTGCCAGCTCTAGCTCCAGCACTAGTCGAGCACGCCATGTAGGGCTTGCAGAATCCAGAGGTGTAATAGTAAAGAAGGTAAAAGAAATATGATAGGTAGCTATGCCTGAATTATTTAATGCTTGTAACAACCACTTCATACTATAACACAGTGGTAAATTAGTTAAAGCTGCAGCAAAACTGAATGACAGCACTCAGACATTTCATTCATATTAGCTTACTCTAACTTATATATACTATTAAGCTAATTTTGTAAAGTTGTATTATAAATAAGTTGGATATAGATAAATGATAACACTGCAGTCTCACCGACAAAGGTAATACATATGCATTTTAATATAACAGAATGTATGTTTGCCATTAGATTACATTTTCTATATAAAAAATGTTTATTCCATTTTTATTTTTGTAAAGAGTTATGATGAATGGTTATCTGACTGACAGCTATGTAATGTTGTCTTGTCTATATTTCTGCTGAGTAAGAAATATTCTTATTAATATTATCACATTTAGGTTAATACAATAGGAGAGGATAAAAATCCTTTAGTATTACACATTATAATTGTGTTATTTTTAAAAGCTTATAACTTTAGTTAGAAACATATAAAGTATATTTATTTTTTAATTATCTACATTTATATTGACTGGCAGTTACCACCTTATTCATGAATGAAATGTTCATGTACAGTAAGCTTATCACTTAGTATTTATGTGCTGTTAGGTTAAATTTTCTTAATAAATAAAATGTTTTATTCCGCTTTCATATAGCATAGAGGTACAATGAGTGGCTATTCGATTGGTAGCTACCACCTTACCTTTGAATGAAATTTTCATATACAGTAAGCCTATCACTTAATATTCATGTGACTAGGTTAAATTTTCTTAATATATAAAATGTTTTATTCTACTTTCATATAGCATAGAGGTACAATGAGTGGCTATTCAACTGGGTATTTACCACCTTATCCATGAATGAGTATACGCTTATCTGATGAAGTTCTTTGAGACGAAAATGTAAGGAGAATTGTACTAATAGCGTTTATGCTTTATGTGCTGTGTGTTCATGTGTTTTTGCAATAAACACTTGTGTGTTGGATCTGCTTGGTCTCCGGTGCCTATATCTGGATTATTAGTTTTGTTTCTGGGCACATAAACCACATTTTGCAGTTATTTACTGAATGAAAAACACCAATATATCCAATTTCCTTTTATGAATCAAATTATATTATTTTAAAAACTCATTAATTCAAATTATTTATGTAAAGATCTATCAATAATATTGTTCTCAATAGCTTACACAAGCAGATGTCTAATATCTTTTAACACCAAAAAAATGATAGATTTGAAAGAGAATGGGCTTATACAGTGGCATCAATTCTTGTCAGGAAATAAAATACATTCGGCAGATTATTTTATTGCAAAATATAGCATAGAAATAATAGTCGGTTAGACTTGCAAATATGTAAAGAATTTATACAAGATAAAATCAAAGTAACATTCAGTACACAAAATACTCAGAGTCCCAAAATTCCACACCTTCCATCTAATATCAATAACAAATCATCTAATAATATTTCTTCATTATCAATAATTTATGAAATCTTAAGAACTGAATTTACTTTATTTGATAGCTCATTCTGGTCATATTCAACTAAAATTAATAAAGAAGAATTTTCAGATAATGATAAAAATAATATTGTAATCAGCAGCCAAAACATTTTCCCCATACTGGAAAATATTTACATGGAAATGTATGCATATAACTTTTCTCACACCTCAAAAGATAGCAGATATATATAAGATAACCCAAAATGTTGATTATATGAGATAGACCTTGATGCTGATTGGCAACATATGATAATTGGTTGCAAAACAGTTCTTCCATTTTGGATTGACTTCAAAAATTTTTGTAGAGCATTGTGGTCAGATAAGTGTAACATTGCAGATTCTCTAATATTATTTAATGGACCTATAACTGAAATAATTCCAGTATTACAAATACCTCTTCTTTGGAGTATTTTAGCAATAGCTAGCAATACAAAAAAAACTAGAAAATGAAAACCACAATCTCATTCCATAATGAATTTATCTGTTTAGCAAAATTAGTATGTAATAATGAAATACTTAATATAAGAATGAGAACTAAAAATGTGACACATAAATTATTAGTTTGGGAAAAATTACAAAGTTTACTAGAAAATTATTCATTATATTAGAAATGTTTTGAATTTTATGGACTTTGTAAACAGTATGTACATAGTTTCATGAGATTGTTAATTAATTATTGTGTAAATTATTATTTTTTTTAATCAAATAAAAAGTAAAAAAAAAAAAATTTGTGAGTAAACCACACATTTTATGAGGAACAGATGAAAAATACAAAGCAAAATCAGGGACAGCTAAGAGCTATACCCATATGCTCTCTGCGCATATGCACATACATACACAGACAGACTACACACACACGCAGGCACACACACACACACACACACACACACACACACACACACACACACACACACACACACACACACACACACACACACAAGCTTCTGAGTGCAGGGCAATACAGTCAGGAGAAATGTATCTTTAATTTATCTAAGCAGCAGATAAAAATAAAAATGTGGCATTGACAGCACAGAGACAAATGCAACTTGACGGTATTAATTGTTACACCAAGCAAGCAGACAAGAAAAAGAACATCAGACAGCAATTAGCCCATCATAGCTCTCAACCTCTCAGCACAAGAATCATAGACAAAGCCAAAAATAATGGGGGGGATAAATACTTGAAAGTTGCTTGAATAACAACTTGTGCATTATCATGCATTTTCTGAAAAGTTATGAAGTCTGAAGCTCAAATGTCTGTCAGTATCTGGTGACTGCACTTAGTAATTTTCTAGAAGATCACACATTTTATGAGAAACAATCCAAACATATGAAGAACAACCCAAAAACATGAGACAAAATCAGGGACACCTAAGAGGTAATCTCAGCTCATGCTCAACTGCAGACTGCAGACTGCCTGACTGCAGACTTCTCCAGTACCATTCTGTAATTTCATATTTTTTATTTACTTCCTGCTGATAAACCTGGAATTATGATGCTCACTTCAAGATCTCCTCCTCTGTATTTTGAAACTGGCACAATGGTGTTAAACATTTAATGTCAAATGCTACTTATCCTTTGACGCTGACAAGATCCAGGAAATCACTCTTTCACTGACTCTACAATCAAGCCAAATAAAGAGCAACAATCAGAGCTGACTTGGGCTAAAGCAGAATGGAGGAGCAGACACAAGACTGGAAGCTAAAATCATAGCACTGCCAAATGTGGAGTGGTTGAGAGGTGCAGCAGGTTGTTCTGTTCTTGTACAGGACAATACTTCTCAACTGTCCAGATTTTTGCAGAATGTCCAGGTTTTTGCCTCATATTTTTGCTCTGTTTCTCAGAAAATATGTGGTTTTCTGGCAAATTACTAGGATGATCTGTGGATTGAAGTTACTAAATAATGACATTCGTTTGAGTTTCAGACTTCATATCCTTTAGAAAATGCATGATAACGCAAACCCTGTTATTCTAGAAACTTTCTAAGTTTATAAGAGCAATATTTAAAATCTGTCCCCATTTTTGGGCCTTTGCCCCCCCCCCCCCCCAAGTATGGCAGGCTTTGTCCAGATTTTTTGCACTAAGAGGTTGAGATATATGCACAAGACTGGTGCCTCCTACCTTCTGAAATATTACCAGCAGGTCATTTCTGGTAGTAATATAAGGGTACTCCAAGATTCTACATTGCATCCATTGTTCTCACAATGTATATACTGCCATTAGCAGATATAATTAGAGGAGATGTTTATCATACACAGTTTGTATCCATTTATAACTCTTTCACTCAAGATTGTACTTCAGTTTTCAGTTAGGAGTCAGGTATCAGTTATCATCAAGGTTTATTATTAGCATCTGAGGAATATCAAAGATTGTTCACCTGTTTCTATCTCAAGACCATGCAATAGCAGCTCATGTTGTTGTCAGCTCTAGACTTCACTGTCCTATCACTGAAGCTACCCAACACTGAAATAGGTCATTTGTAATTGGTGTAGAAGATCACTGATTGTTCACTAGTGTCCCTTCATATTATAGTTATTCAGAGTTTGCCCAGAGCCATGGATAGGTTATAAGGTTCTAGTGTCAGTTTTCCTGCTTTAGACAGCTCAAGTCTATCTTTTCTAAAAGAGGTGTTATAACCACTGCTTGGCCACTTTGGGTTGCTAGTAGTTCTAGGACATGGCTTGAAATTTGTTGATGTGTGGTCATTTACATACCAGGTGCTGTACTTTTGGAATCTGTGACCTCAGTGACTTCAGAAGTCTGTTTCATTTGGGTGACTTTCAGCGGTCCCCTAAATCTTATCACTTCCTCTTGGGTCACGTTGATTATCACAATAAAGATTTCGAATGCATTTTGTATGGTAAGTAATTTCAAGTATTTGTTGATGATTTTTCTTCTATTTCACATTTAACCTGTGCTTGCATAAATGTTTGGTTTTATGTATGTAAGGTTTCTTTTACATGTATTATGCTTAGTCTTTAAGCACAATAACAATCTATCTCACACTTAAGAAAAGCACATCATGTGGACTACCAAACCTGCACAGTTACTAAGTCTGAATGAAAAAAAAGAAGCTTTGGATAAATTACTATGCTACATCATATTTAGTACTTACATAGACTCCGGGTCCATCTGAAAATTATCAGACATATTCCTAGCATTGTTCTGAATACACTGAGGGGCAAAGCTAGAAATCTCGGTGTGAATCCTAACAACTTCCATTTGTAATTTGTGTAAGCCTGAATAACACATATTATTTCCTTGTGCTGCCATGCCTCTCTTGTACAAGGAAATTACATATTTCAGTAGGGTTATTGGGTTACCAAACACAGACATAAATGGACAATAACAATAACAAGTGACATTAGATTAAATTAAGTGTAATGGACTACTGCTGGTACAGAGCTAGAAAATAATGTAATTTGTTTTTTGCTATAATTACTATTTGCATTGCTTGCCATGTTGCTGCTGCAGGCAATTATTCTTCATATGAATTTTAGGGGAATATAGGACTGTGAGTCATTTTACTCATGAAAGGATTATTGACACTGTCTTTGGAGAAACTAATCTGCCAAACATGATCATCCTGAAAGAAGAATACTTTTGAAAATGAAAAAAGAAATCTGTGTGGGACAGAGCCCCCTGTATGCTGCATGCAGAGGGTTTGCCCTCTGCACTGTGCACGTTATGTAATCAGTCCCATGGTCACTGCACACCAGGGGAAAAAAGAGACTTTCCTTAGTCTTAGGGTTCTTAAACCACCAGTGATATGGAAACAGTTAACTCGGGACTTAAAAATCTTGTGGAATATTAGAGTACTAGGATGACTAGACACAACACATACACCATCACACATACTCACAAACACACACACACACACACACACACACACACACACACACACACACACACACACACACACACACACACACGCGCGCACGCACACGCATGCACATACATTGAAAATGTATATTTGAAATAGTCTTCATCAAGTTGGTCAATCAAAACAAGGGGTAAGACAAACTGCCTCACTACTGGAATTAGGGTGGAGTTAATATAGCAATAACCAATGACTGGGTGTGGTATATTGAAGGTTTATCCATGATTGGTGTGGTTTAATCAAAAGGGCAAATACAATGACATTATTTAAGAAAATAATGACTTACGTTTCTTAAATAATGTCTTTGTATAATGATGCCATGGTGTTCCTCCACTTTCTTTATGTATCCTGGGGGTTTCTTGATGTTCTGTGCATGCATATGGGACTTATGTTCCCAGGCTTATGCAGTACATCAGTGCTTATGAAAGGAAGCAATGGAAAAAGGAAGAATCTGTTGATTTTTTTTTTTTTTTTTTTTTTTTATAAAGAAAAATAAAGTTTGAAATCTGGACAGTTCAGAAGTATGAGAGACAGGGGAGAAATACAAGGAGAATTTGCATAACATACATGATTCTCCTTGTATTTTCTCTGTCCTGTCTCTCTCTGGTACCTCTGAACTGTCCGGATTTCAAACTTTATTTAAAAAAAAAAACTGAAGAAAACTTGAAAGCCCCATAGCATATATTACTAGAAGAAAGTCCAGACAAAAGCACTTTTTTTCTGTTGGCATATGCTTGATTTTACAATGTGTATGCTGGTTGGGCTGACCAATCAGCATGCATGCTTTTTAATGTTAATGGCCAGTCACTGTTCAATAAAAGTTAAACTAGGATTTTATGTAGAAAGTGGAATTATTTTCTCAAAAGCCCCACAATAGTTACTGAAGTGTCTTTCAACAAATGAAGTAATAATGAATGGGTTTACACTATGCTAGAAAAGTAGCAAAGACAGACATCTTGGAAAGTAGAAAAACATTATTTTTCTAGGTGTTAAGAAAGAATGTTTCCTGAAATAATGTTTGTAGATGAATACTTTTTTACAAAGACAATTAAGTCAAAATGTAATGAGTTCTCCTGAAGTTATATATATGTTCCTCAAAACAAATTATTAATACTGGCAGAAGATTACATTTTTCATTATCAGATCATTCTAAAATATAGGAATGAAAATTAATGTTACATCAAGATAAGAGGTCTTGCTCTAGATGGCAAGATATAACACAGGCTACATAAAAGGCAAAGCAAACCAGGTCATGGAAGTTTATGGTGACATTAAACCTGGGCAACAAAAGCAAGTAATGCAATACTATACGGGGTGAGTTTCGTAAGTTGCTCTGAAGAAAAGAACTATTAAACAATGACTAAGGTAATGAAATAACAAACAAGAAGGGGTGAAAAAGGGTGGATTTAGCAGATGCACCAATTATGATATACAAATCTCGGAAATAATAGTATGAAGTCTAACAAAGTAGGCACAACTGCACAAGCTATTAAATCCAATTGGTTTAAGAACATCTGAATAATGAAAGGATCATATTACGGACTTGTATTGTAATTAATATTGAAATTAATATTTGATACATAGGTATTGAGAATAGATATGGATAAGGAGTTAGGCATTTTGATTCC